>NC_092419.1:106600155-106900155 GCF_040894005.1 Engystomops pustulosus
TAATAGTTAGGCACCGCCATGGGTCCGGTACTAGTTTAGTGTAACCCAGCTCTTCCTAGGACAGGACAGGTGTCTTCATTATATCTACCTCTGTAATAGTTAGGCACCGCCATGGGTCCGGTACTAGTTTAGTGTAACCCAGCTCTTCCTAGGACAGGACAGGTGTCTTCATTATAACTACGTCTGTAATAGTTAGGCACCGCCATGGGTCCGGTGCTAGTTTAGTGTAACCCAGCTCTTCCTAGGACAGGTGTCTTCATTATATCTACCTCTGTAATAGTTAGGCACCGCCATGGGTCCGGTGCTAGTTTAGTGTAACCCAGCTCTTCCTAGGACAGGTGTCTTCATTATATCTACCTCTGTAATAGTTAGGCACCGCCATGGGTCCGGTACTAGTTTAGTGTAACCCAGCTCTTCCTAGGACAGGACAGGTGTCTTCATTCTATCTACCTCTGTAATAGTTAGGCACCGCCATGGGTCCAGTACTAGTGTAACCCAGCTCTTCCTAGGACAGGACAGGTGTCTTCATTATATCTACCTCTGTAATAGTTAGGCACCGCCATGGGTCCGGTACTAGTTTAGTGTAACCCAGCTCTTCCTAGGACAGGTGTCTTCATTATATCTACCTCTGTAATAGTTAGGCACCGCGATGGGTCCGGTACTAGTTTAGTGTAACCCAGCTCTTCCTAGGACAGGACAGGTGTCTTCATTATATCTACGTCTGTAATAGTTAGGCACCGCCATGGGTCCGGTACTAGTTTAGTGTAACCCAGCTCTTCCTAGGACAGGACAGGTGTCTTCATTATATCTACCTCTGTAATAGTTAGGCACCGCCATGGGTCCAGTACTAGTGTAACCTAGCTCTTCCTAGGACAGGACAGATGTCTTCATTATATCTACCTCTGTAATAGTTAGGCACCGCCATGGGTCCGGTACTAGTTTAGTGTAACCCAGCTCTTCCTAGGACAGGTGTCTTCATTATATCTACCTCTGTAATAGTTAGGCACCGCCATGGGTCCGGTGCTAGTTTAGTGTAACCCAGCTCTTCCTAGGACAGGTGTCTTCATTATTTCTACCTCTGTAATAGTTAGGCACCGCCATGGGTCCGGTGCTAGTTTAGTGTAACCCAGCTCTTCCTAGGACAGGTGTCTTCATTATATCTACCTCTGTAATAGTTAGGCACCGCCATGGGTCCGGTACTAGTTTAGTGTAACCCAGCTCTTCCTAGGACAGGACAGGTGTCTTCATTATATCTACCTCTGTAATAGTTAGGCACCGCCATGGGTCCGATACTAGTTTAGTGTAACCCAGCTCTTCCTAGGACAGGACAGGTGTCTTCATTATATCTACCCCTGTAATAGTTAGGCACCGCCATGGGTCCGGTACTAGTTTAGTGTAACCCAGCTCTTCCTAGGACAGGACAGGTGTCTTCATTATATCTACCTCTGTAATAGTTAGGCACCGCCATGGGTCCGGTACTAGTTTAGTGTAACCCAGCTCTTCCTAGGACAGGACAGGTGTCTTCATTATATCTACCTCTGTAATAGTTAGGCACCGCCATGGGTCCAGTACTAGTGTAACCCAGCTCTTCCTAGGACAGGTGTCTTCATTATATCTACCTCTGTAATAGTTAGGCACCGCCATGGGTCCAGTACTAGTGTAACCCAGCTCTTCCTAGGACAGGACAGATGTCTACATTATATCTACCTCTGTAATAGTTAGGCACCGCCATGGGTCCGGTACTAGTTTAGTGTAACCCAGCTCTTCCTAGGACAGGACAGGTGTCTTCATTATATCTACCTCTGTAATAGTTAGGCACCGCCATGGGTCCGGTACTAGTTTAGTGTAACCCAGCTCTTCCTAGGACAGGACAGGTGTCTTCATTATATCTACCTCTGTAATAGTTAGGCACCGCCATGGGTCCGATACTAGTTTAGTGTAACCCAGCTCTTCCTAGGACAGGACAGGTGTCTTCATTATATCTACCCCTGTAATAGTTAGGCACCGCCATGGGTCCGGTACTAGTTTAGTGTAACCCAGCTCTTCCTAGGACAGGACAGGTGTCTTCATTATATCTACCTCTGTAATAGTTAGGCACCGCCATGGGTCCGGTACTAGTTTAGTGTAACCCAGCTCTTCCTAGGACAGGACAGGTGTCTTCATTATATCTACCTCTGTAATAGTTAGGCACCGCCATGGGTCCAGTACTAGTGTAACCCAGCTCTTCCTAGGACAGGTGTCTTCATTATATCTACCTCTGTAATAGTTAGGCACCGCCATGGGTCCAGTACTAGTGTAACCCAGCTCTTCCTAGGACAGGACAGATGTCTACATTATATCTACCTCTGTAATAGTTAGGCACCGCCATGGGTCCGGTACTAGTTTAGTGTAACCCAGCTCTTCCTAGGACAGGACAGGTGTCTTCATTATATCTACCTCTGTAATAGTTAGGCACCGCCATAGGTCCGGTACTAGTTTAGTGTAACCCAGCTCTTCCTAGGACAGGACAGGTGTCTTCATTATATCTACCTCTGTAATAGTTAGGCACCGCCATGGGTCCAGTACTAGTGTAACCCAGCTCTTCCTAGAACAGGGCAGGTGTCTTCATTATATCTACCTCTGTAATAGTTAGGCACCGCCATGGGTCCGGTACTAGTTTAGTGTAACCCAGCTCTTCCTAGGACAGGACAGGTGTCTTCATTATATCTACCTCTGTAATAGTTAGGCACCGCCATGGGTCCGGTACTAGTTTAGTGTAACCCAGCTCTTCCTAGGACAGAACAGGTGTCTTCATTATATCTACCTCTGTAATAGTTAGGCACCGCCATGGGTCCGGTACTAGTTTAGTGTAACCCAGCTCTTCCTAGGACAGGACAGGTGTCTTCATTATATCTACCTCTGTAATAGTTAGGCACCGCCATGGGTCCGGTACTAGTTTAGTGTAACCCAGCTCTTCCTAGGACAGGACAGGTGTCTTCATTATATCTACCCCTGTAATAGTTAGGCACCGCCATGGGTCCGGTACTAGTTTAGTGTAACCCAGCTCTTCCTAGGACAGGACAGGTGTCTTCATTATATCTACCTCTGTAATAGTTAGGCACCGCCATGGGTCCGGTACTAGTTTAGTGTAACCCAGCTCTTCCTAGGACAGGACAGGTGTCTTCATTCTATCTACCTCTGTAATAGTTAGGCACCGCCATGGGTCCGATACTAGTTTAGTGTAACCCAGCTCTTCCTAGGACAGGACAGGTGTCTTCATTATATCTACCTCTGTAATAGTTAGGCACCGCCATGGGTCCGGTACTAGTTTAGTGTAACCCAGCTCTTCCTAGGACAGGACAGGTGTCTTCATTATATCTACCTCTGTAATAGTTAGGCACCGCCATGGGTCCGGTACTAGTTTAGTGTAACCCAGCTCTTCCTAGGACAGGACAGGTGTCTTCATTATATCTACCTCTGTAATAGTTAGGCACCGCCATGGGTCCGGTACTAGTTTAGTGTAACCCAGCTCTTCCTAGGACAGGACAGGTGTCTTCATTATATCTACCTCTGTAATAGTTAGGCACCGCCATGGGTCCAGTACTAGTGTAACCCAGCTCTTCCTAGAACAGGGCAGGTGTCTTCATTATATCTACCTCTGTAATAGTTAGGCACCGCCATGGGTCCGGTACTAGTTTAGTGTAACCCAGCTCTTCCTAGGACAGGTGTCTTCATTATATCTACCTCTGTAATAGTTAGGCACCGCCATGGGTCCGGTACTAGTTTAGTGTAACCCAGCTCTTCCTAGGACAGGACAGGTGTCTTCATTATATCTACCTCTGTAATAGTTAGGCACCGCCATGGGTCCGATACTAGTTTAGTGTAACCCAGCTCTTCCTAGGACAGGACAGGTGTCTTCATTATATCTACCTCTGTAATAGTTAGGCACCGCCATGGGTCCGGTACTAGTTTAGTGTAACCCAGCTCTTCCTAGGACAGGACAGGTGTCTTCATTATATCTACCTCTGTAATAGTTAGGCACCGCCATGGGTCCAGTACTAGTGTAACCCAGCTCTTCCTAGAACAGGGCAGGTGTCTTCATTATATCTACCTCTGTAATAGTTAGGCACCGCCATGGGTCCGGTACTAGTTTAGTGTAACCCAGCTCTTCCTAGGACAGGTGTCTTCATTATATCTACCTCTGTAATAGTTAGGCACCGCCATGGGTCCGGTACTAGTTTAGTGTAACCCAGCTCTTCCTAGGACAGGTGTCTTCGTAATATCTACCTCTGTAATAGTTAGGCACCGCCATGGGTCCGGTACTAGTTTAGTGTAACCCAGCTCTTCCTAGGACAGGACAGGTGTCTTCATTATATCTACCTCTGTAATAGTTAGGCACCGCCATGGGTCCAGTACTAGTTTAGTGTAACCCAGCTTTTCCTAGAACAGGACAGATGCCTTGGTTATATCTTACTTTGGTAAAGTTGGCCACCTGCATTGAATCAGTCCTAGTTCCTTGTAACCCAGCTTTTCCTAGAACAGTACAGACGTCTTTGTTATATCTGCTTTGGATATATTTAGGCACTGCCATGGGTCCAGTGCTTGCTCCTTGTAGCTGGACTCTTTCTTGAGCAGTAGTGCGAGTCAGATGGGGACAACTCTGCGTTCTACTTGTATTGAAGGCCGTAACGCAGCCGCGCCTCAGGAATCCACAATGTCCGAATGTGTTTGGCGCGGTAACCGGAGGGATTCTTTGTCATCTCCAGGCTGAAAAAAAAAATCCCATCTTGTGAGGATTTGCAGTGGGAATGGAAGCCTGGCACCCATCGCCGTCCACGCCGGCCAGTTCCCAGTCCACATCGTGAACTCTTGGCGTGCGTTCCAGCCCAGATTCCCTCACCCAGCGCCAGATTGTAACGTGACATCTCCAAGCATGTGAATGGCAGGTGAGACAGGCGAGCCGCCCAGACAGACGGAGCTGTGTTTAGTCACTTGGCTACTACTTGTCGCTCCTGTCTGCACTTGTGACCAAGGTATGGAGTGTATGGCGCTAATGACGGTATAACGCAAAACAAATATGGCCCCCCCCCCCCTTCCCGGCTTGTTGGGGGTAGAAGTTTTGCTGTCACTGGGAAGAGATCCTGAGAATTGTGCGTTGCGTTCCTGCCAAGATCTCCAGGAGGAATTTCGGCTTAAAAGCATTTCCTTGTATTGTTCTGGCTGCACAAGAACCTCAGACTGCGGAGCAGATGGATATTCTCTCGCTCAGTCCCCCCCCCCCCTCCTTATGTGCAAGGGGGAGGAAAGAGGGGAAGCAGGGGGGCTTCGCTGGAAATGAAGCAGCCTGTCAAAGGCAGGTCTGTGCCCCCCACCTCCTCTACATGCTGCTAGTCGGGGTCATGAGAATACAGCCGGGCTATATAGACATGTGAGGCAGACAAGGTGCTTCAGAGGAAAAGCATAACCTCTCGGAGGAGGGGGGGGGGCACTTTAATGGGCACTTTGTCTACGGGAGAGGCGTTTGGTCAACTCCTTTGACTTAACTTTCACTCATTGCTAAAATCTGGATGATTTCTCAACATAAGGCATAGAGGACCCCCCACTAATAAGAGGGTCTAAAGATAGGTGTGTGTATAGGTGGGGGGCACTAGCCCAGATTAGCCCAATCCTTCATCCCCTTTGCTGGCAGGGACACTCCCTTAATAAAACTTATCTCCATCCCCTGTACTAATATGTGTGTATAGATGGGTTTCTCCATCTCTCCTCCATCCTCGAGGCTGCGGTCACACATGGCGCTTGCATTGTGTTTCTAAATGCAACGCAAGCGCCGCACGTGACCGCACCCTCCAGGCCGCCCACCTCTCGTCTGGTAAGTGTCCCATGAAGCCCTGGCACAGAGCGGTGGTCATTATATCCCCTTCCTCTGTCACCTCCTTTATGATACATAGGACAAGGCCCTGGTGAAGTTGGGGTCACACCTGATCTGTTCCCCTCAAGCCGCTGAATCTGACACCATGTCTTCCTTTGCGTTGCCTGTTATTGATGGTAGTCCGGCTCTTCTGGCTCCTAAACGGCTCCCTATTAAATATATGATAGGGAGTCCTGTCAGTCACCCAACACCATTACATTTTTAACCCAATTTTACTGGGTTAAGCTATGAGCTCTCTGAAGGGAACCGACTCCTGTTGTTCACACGAAAGAGCCGGCCCGTTTGGGAACGACCCATCAGTACTCTACATCCCGGATGGGAGCATCTTCCTGCAGCATGAAGTGGATTCATTTGTGGGGGTTACACTGAGTTGTAAAACTATGGTCTCTGTTTCCCCCTTAAATCTGCCTTCCCACCATCTATTACCCCCTGGCTTTGCCTTCCCACCATCTATTACCCCCTGGCTTTGCCTTCCCACCATCTATTACCCCCTGGCTTTTCCTTCCTACCATCTATTACCCCCTGGCTTTTCCTTCCCACCATCTAGTACCACCTGGCTTTTCCTTCCCACCATCTATTACCCCCTGGCTTTGCCTTCCCACCATCTATTACCCCCTGGCTTTTCCTTCCCACCATCTATTACCCCCTGGCTTTTCCTTCCCCCCATCTATTACCCCGTGGCTGTGCCTCTCCACCATCTATTACCCCCTGGCTTTGCCTTCCCACCATCTATTACCCCCTGGCTTTTCCTTCCCACCATCTATTACCCCCTGGCTTTTCCTTCCCACCATCTATTACCCCCTGGCTTTGACTTCCCACCATCTATTACCCCCTGGCTTTTCCTTCCCACCATCTATTACCCCCTGGCTTTTCCTTCCCACCATCTATTGCCCCCTGGCTTTTCCTTCCCACCATCTATTGCCCCCTGGCTTTTCCTTCCCACCATCAATTGCCCCCTGGCTTTTCCTTCCCACCATCTATTACCCCCTGGCTTTGCCTTCCCACCATCTATTACCCCCTGGCTTTTCCTTCCCACCATCTATTACCCCCTGGCTTTTCCTTCCCACCATCTATTACCCCCTGGCTTTGACTTCCCACCATCTATTACCCCCTGGCTTTGACTTCCCACCATCTATTACCCCCTGGCTTTTCCTTCCCACCATCTATTGCCCCCTGGCTTTTCCTTCCCACCATCTATTGCCCCCTGGCTTTTCCTTCCCACCATCTATTACCCCCTGGCTTTGCCTTCCCACCATCTATTACCCCCTGGCTTTGCCTCCCCACCATCTATTACCCCCTGGCTTTGCCTCTCCATCATCTATTACCCCCTGGCTTTCCTTCCCACCATCTATTACCCCCTGGCTTTGCTTTCCCACCATCTATTACCCCCTGGCTTTGCCTCTCCATCATCTATTACCCCCTGGCTTTGACTTCCCACCATCCTTTACCCCCTGGCTTTGCCTCCCCACCATCTATTACCCCCTGGCTTTGCCTCTCCATCATCTATTACCCCCTGGCTTTCCTTCCCACCATCTATTACCCCCTGGCTTTGCTTTCCCACCATCTATTACCCCCTGGCTTTGCCTCTCCATCATCTATTACCCCCTGGCTTTGACTTCCCACCATCTATTACCCCCTGGCGTTGCTTTCCCATCATCTATTACCCCCTGGCTTTGCTTTCCCATCATCTATTACCCCCTGGCTTTGACTTCCCACCATCTATTACCCCCTGGCTTTGACTTCCCACCATCTATTACCCCCTGGCTTTGACTTCCCACCATCTATTACCCCCTGGCTTTGACTTCCCACCATCTATTACCCCCTGGCTTTGACTTCCCACCATCTATTACCCCCTGGCTTTGACTTCCCACCATCTATTACCCCCTGGCTTTGACTTCCCACCATCTATTACCCCCTGGCTTTTCCTTCCCACCATCTATTACCCCCTGGCTTTTCCTTCCCACCATCTATTGCCCCCTGGCTTTTCCTTCCCACCATCTATTGCCCCCTGGCTTTTCCTTCCCACCATCTATTACCCCCTGGCTTTGCCTCTCCATCATCTATTACCCCCTGGCTTTGACTTCCCACCATCTATTACCCCCTGGCTTTGACTTCCCACCATCTATTACCCCCTGGCTTTGCTTTCCCATCATCTATTACCCCCTGGCTTTGCTTTCCCATCATCTATTACCCCCTGGCTTTGACTTCCCATCATCTATTACCCCCTGGCTTTGACTTCCCACCATCTATTACCCCCTGGCTTTGACTTCCCACCATCTATTGCCCCCTGGCTTTGACTTCCCACCATCCTTTACCCCCTGGCTTTGCCTCCCCACCATCTATTACCCCCTGGCTTTGCTTTCCCACCATCTATTACCCCCTGGCTTTCCTTCCCACCATCTATTACCCCCTGGCTTTGCTTTCCCACCATCTATTACCCCCTGGCTTTGCCTCTCCATCATCTATTACCCCCTGGCTTTGACTTCCCACCATCTATTACCCCCTGGCGTTGCTTTCCCATCATCTATTACCCCCTGGCTTTGCTTTCCCATCATCTATTACCCCCTGGCTTTGACTTCCCACCATCTATTACCCCCTGGCTTTGACTTCCCACCATCTATTACCCCCTGGCTTTGACTTCCCACCATCTATTACCCCCTGGCTTTGCTTTCCCATCATCTATTACCCCCTGGCTTTGCTTTCCCATCATCTATTACCCCCTGGCTTTGACTTCCCATCATCTATTACCCCCTGGCTTTGACTTCCCACCATCTATTACCCCCTGGCTTTGACTTCCCACCATCTATTACCCCCTGGCTTTGACTTCCCACCATCTATTGCCCCCTGGCTTTGACTTCCCACCATCCTTTACCCCCTGGCTTTGCCTCCCCACCATCTATTACCCCCTGGCTTTGCTTTCCCACCATCTATTACCCCCTGGCTTTCCTTCCCACCATCTATTACCCCCTGGCTTTGCTTTCCCACCATCTATTACCCCCTGGCTTTGCCTCTCCATCATCTATTACCCCCTGGCTTTGACTTCCCACCATCTATTACCCCCTGGCTTTGCTTTCCCATCATCTATTACCCCCTGGCTTTGACTTCCCACCATCTATTACCCCCTGGCTTTGACTTCCCACCATCTATTACCCCCTGGCTTTGACTTCCCACCATCTATTACCCCCTGGCTTTGACTTCCCACCATCTATTGCCCCCTGGCTTTGGCTAGATACGGGGTACATGTCACCATCTATTGCCCCCTGGCTTTGACTTCCCACCATCTTTTACCCCCTGGCTTTGCCTTCCCACCATCTATTGCCCCCTGGCTTGCCGGACGGGGATCTTCTGATCCTCTATTAGGGTGACGGGGCGTCCGGCTAGATACGGGGTACATGTCAGAATTATACTGTGGGTGTGTGGAAGGTCACAGGAAAGATACAAAAGGACGCCCAAATGGGGCAGGACCGGGTGTCATGACGGAGTCGTTCTCACACCTGCCAACCCTGCCCCCCTCGCCCTGAATCCTTAACACAAGTTCAAGAAACTAAAGGCAGCCGAATGTGCGCCCCCCCTCTACTCCTCCCTTCTCGCTACACCCTGATCCAAGGCCATTCTTCGCTGCCTCCCGGAGCCTTTATTCCAGGTCGCCTCCGCCTATTCATGGTCTGTACAGCCGAGTCCTTCTCTTGTGGCGAGGGCCTCATGCAGCAGCTGCTATGGTAATGAGGGCCCCGCAGAAAAGCCCCCCTCGCCTTTCCAAATGCACAATAAATCCAGCGGCCCGGGCAGTCACAAAGGAGGCAGCTCACCCTAACACTGCTGCCTTTCACATTCAAATGCATTAACCAGCGGGTAGAATGGGTTTGGACTGTATAAAATAGATGCATAAGGAGACCCCCCCCCCTCCCTCCCCTCCCTCCTCAGTCCCCCAATTTCCAGACACAGCCCAGAATTCAGCGCTCGCCCCCTCCCCGCGCACATACTCACAGATTGTTGTGTCTGCTGTGGAATTTGTGAATGCAATATGTGAGCGCAGGTCCCCAGGCCCCATATATAGAGCTGCGGTCTATACGTAACTAGCTATGTACTAATATGTGTATAAAAAGGATGCAGGGAACCTACATGGGGCCCCATATACAGAGCCGCGGTCTATACGTAACCAGCTATGTACTAATATGTGTATAAAAAGGATGCAGGGAACCTACATGGAGCCCCATATACAGAGCCACAGTCTATACGTAACCAGCTATGTACTAATATGTGTACAGAAAGGATGCAGGGAACCTACATGGAGCCCCATATACAGAGCCACAGTCTATACGTAACCAGCTATGTACTAATATGTGTACAGAAAGGATGCAGGGAACCTACACGGAGCCCCATATACAGAGCCACAGTCTATACGTAACCAGCTATGTACTAATATGTGTATAAAAAGGATGCAGGGAACCTACATGGAGCCCCATATACAGAGCCGCGGTCTATACGTAACCAGCTATGTACTAATATGTGTATAAAAAGGATGCAGGGAACCTACATGGAGCCCCATATACAGAGCCACAGTCTATACGTAACTACCTATGTACTAATATGTGTATAAAAAGGATGCAGGGAACCTACATGGGGCCCCATATACAGAGCCGCGGTCTATACGTAACCACCTATGTACTAATATGTGTATAAAAAGGATGCAGGGAACCTTCATGGGGCCCCATATACAGAGCCACAGTCTATACGTAACTACCTATGTACTAATATGTGTATAAAAAGGATGCAGGGAACCTACATGGGGCCCCATATACAGAGCCGCGGTCTATACGTAACCACCTATGTACTAATATGTGTATAAAAAGGATGCAGGGAACCTACATGGGGCCCCATATATAGAGCTGCGGTCTATACGTAACTAGCTATGTACTAATATGTGTATAAAAAGGATGCAGGGAACCTACATGGGGCCCCATATACAGAGCCGCGGTCTATACGTAACCAGCTATGTACTAATATGTGTATAAAAAGGATGCAGGGAACCTACATGGAGCCCCATATACAGAGCCACAGTCTATACGTAACCAGCTATGTACTAATATGTGTACAGAAAGGATGCAGGGAACCTACACGGAGCCCCATATACAGAGCCACAGTCTATACGTAACCAGCTATGTACTAATATGTGTATAAAAAGGATGCAGGGAACCTACATGGAGCCCCATATACAGAGCCGCGGTCTATACGTAACCACCTATGTACTAATATGTGTACAGAAAGGATGCAGGGAACCTACATGGAGCCCCATATACAGAGCCTCGGTCTATACGTAACCAGCTATGTACTAATATGTGTACAGAAAGGATGCAGGGAACCTACATGGAGCCCCATATACAGAGCCGCGGTCTATACGTAACCACCTATGTACTAATATGTGTACAGAAAGGATGCAGGGAACCTACATGGAGCCCCATATACAGAGCCTCGGTCTATACGTAACCAGCTATGTACTAATATGTGTACAGAAAGGATGCAGGGAACCTACATGGAGCCCCATATACAGAGCCTCGGTCTATACGTAACCAGCTATGTACTAATATGTGTACAGAAAGGATGCAGGGAACCTACATGGAGCCCCATATACAGAGCCTCGGTCTATACGTAACCAGCTATGTACTAATATGTGTATAAAAAGGATGCAGGGAACCTACATGGAGCCCCATATACAGAGCCGCGGTCTATACGTAACCAGCTGTGTACTAATCTGTGTATAAAAAGGATGCAGGGAACCTACATGGAGCCCCATATGCAGAGCCGCGGTCTATACGTAACCACCTATGTACTAATATGTGCATAAAAAGGATGCAGGGAACCTACATGGGGCCCCATATACAGAGCCGCGGTCTATACGTAACCAGCTATGTACTAATATGTGTATAAAAAGGATGCAGGGAACCTTCATGGGGCCCCATATACAGAGCCGCGGTCTATACGTAACCAGCTATGTACTAATATGTGTACAGAAAGGATGCAGGGAACCTACATGGAGCCCCATATACAGAGCCGCGGTCTATACGTAACCACCTATGTACTAATATGTGCATAAAAAGGATGCAGGGAACCTACATGGAGCCCCATATACAGAGCCTCGGTCTATACGTAACCAGCTATGTACTAATATGTGTACAGAAAGGATGCAGGGAACCTTCATGGGGCCCCATATACAGAGCCGCGGTCTATACGTAACCAGCTATGTACTAATATGTGTACAGAAAGGATGCAGGGAACCTACATGGAGCCCCATATACAGAGCCGCGGTCTATACGTAACCACCTATGTACTAATATGTGTATAAAAAGGATGCAGGGAACCTACATGGGGCCCCATATACAGAGCCGCGGTCTATACGTAACCACCTATGTACTAATATGTGTATAAAAAGGATGCAGGGAACCTACATGGGGCCCCATATACAGAGCCGCGGTCTATACGTAACCAGCTATGTACTAATATGTGTATAAAAAGGATGCAGGGAACCTACATGGGGCCCCATATACAGAGCCGCGGTCTATACGTAACCAGCTATGTACTAATATGTGTATAAAAAGGATGCAGGGAACCTACATGGGGCCCCATATATAGAGCCGCGGTCTATACGTAACCAGCTATGTACTAATATGTGTACAGAAAGGATGCAGGGAACCTACATGGGGCCCCATAAACAGAGCCGAGGTCTATACGTAACCAGCTATGTACTAATATGTGTACAGAAAGGATGCAGGGAACCTACATGGGGCCCCATATACAGAGCCGCGGTCTATACGTAACCACCTATGTACTAAAATGTGTATAAAAAGGATGCAGGGAACCTTCATGGGGCCCCATATACAGAGCCGCGGTCTATACGTAACCACCTATGTACTAATATGTGTACAGAAAGGATGCAGGGAACCTACATGGAGCCCCATATACAGAGCCTCGGTCTATACGTAACCAGCTATGTACTAATATGTGTATAAAAAGGATGCAGGGAACCTACATGGAGCCCCATATACAGAGCCGCGGTCTATACGTAACCACCTATGTACTAATATGTGTACAGAAAGGATGCAGGGAACCTACATGGAGCCCCATATACAGAGCCTCGGTCTATACGTAACCAGCTATGTACTAATATGTGTATAAAAAGGATGCAGGGAACCTACATGGAGCCCCATATACAGAGCCGCGGTCTATACGTAACCACCTATGTACTAATATGTGTATAAAAAGGATGCAGGGAACCTACATGGGGCCCCATATACAGAGCCGCGGTCTATACGTAACCAGCTATGTACTAATATGTGCATAAAAAGGATGCAGGGAACCTACATGGGGCCCCATATACAGAGCCGCGGTCTATACGTAACCAGCTATGTACTAATATGTGTATAAAAAGGATGCAGGGAACCTACATGGGGCCCCATATACAGAGCCACAGTCTATACGTAACCAGCTATGTACTAATATGTGTATAAAAAGGATGCAGGGAACCTACATGGGGCCCCATATACAGAGCCACAGTCTATACGTAACCAGCTATGTACTAATATGTGTACAGAAAGGATGCAGGGAACCTACATGGAGCCCCATATACAGAGCCACAGTCTATACGTAACCAGCTATGTACTAATATGTGTACAGAAAGGATGCAGGGAACCTACATGGAGCCCCATATACAGAGCCACAGTCTATACGTAACCAGCTATGTACTAATATGTGTATAAAAAGGATGCAGGGAACCTACATGGAGCCCCATATACAGAGCCACAGTCTATACGTAACTACCTATGTACTAATATGTGTATAAAAAGGATGCGGGGAACCTACATGGGGCCCCATATACAGAGCCGCGGTCTATACGTAACCAGCTATGTACTAATATGTGTATAAAAAGGATGCAGGGAACCTACATGGGGCCCCATATACAGAGCCGCGGTCTATACGTAACCACCTATGTACTAATATGTGTATAAAAAGGATGCAGGGAACCTTCATGGGGCCCCATATACAGAGCCGCGGTCTATACGTAACCAGCTATGTACTAATATGTGTACAGAAAGGATGCAGGGAACCTACATGGAGCCCCATATACAGAGCCTTGGTCTATACGTAACCAGCTATGTACTAATATGTGTATAAAAAGGATGCAGGGAACCTACATGGAGCCCCATATACAGAGCCGCGGTCTATACGTAACCAGCTATGTACTAATCTGTGTATAAAAAGGATGCAGGGAACCTACATGGGGCCCCATATACAGAGCCGCGGTCTATACGTAACCACCTATGTACTAATATGTGCATAAAAAGGATGCAGGGAACCTACATGGGGCCCCATATACAGAGCCGCGGTCTATAAGTAACCACCTATGTACTAATATGTGTATAAAAAGGATGCAGGGAACCTACATGGGGCCCCATATATAGAGCCGCGGTCTATACGTAACCAGCTATGTACTAATATGTGTATAAAAAGGATGCAGGGAACCTACATGGGGCCCCATATACAGAGCCGCGGTCTATACGTAACCACCTATGTACTAATATGTGTATAAAAAGGATGCAGGGAACCTACATGGAGCCCCATATACAGAGCCTCGGTCTATACGTAACCAGCTATGTACTAATATGTGTATAAAAAGGATGCAGGGAACCTTCATGGGGCCCCATATACAGAGCCGCGGTCTATACGTAACCAGCTATGTACTAATATGTGTATAAAAAGGATGCAGGGAACCTACATGGAGCCCCATATACAGAGCCTCGGTCTATACGTAACCAGCTATGTACTAATATGTGTATAAAAAGGATGCAGGGAACCTTCATGGGGCCCCATATACAGAGCCGCGGTCTATACGTAACCACCTATGTACTAATATGTGTATAAAAAGGATGCAGGGAACCTACATGGGGCCCCATATACAGAGCCGCGGTCTATACGTAACCAGCTATGTACTAATATGTGTATAAAAAGGATGCAGGGAACCTACATGGGGCCCCATATACAGAGCCGCGGTCTATACGTAACCAGCTATGTACTAATATGTGTATAAAAAGGATGCAGGGAACCTACATGGGGCCCCATATATAGAGCCGCGGTCTATACGTAACCAGCTATGTACTAATATGTGTACAGAAAGGATGCAGGGAACCTACATGGGGCCCCATATACAGAGCCGAGGTCTATACGTAACCAGCTATGTACTAATATGTGTATAAAAAGGATGCAGGGAACCTACATGGGGCCCCATATATAGAGCCGCGGTCTATACGTAACCAGCTATGTACTAATATGTGTACAGAAAGGATGCAGGGAACCTACATGGGGCCCCATAACTTAGGCATCGGGCTGTAATAAATATAACATATATATATATATATATATATATATATATACACATCGCTAAGAAAATGATAATCTTTGATGAAAATCTTCAAAAAAGCTGATCCAGCACTAAAAGTTCAACATTTAAAATCCAATAGTCTTCTTAAGTCTCCATTAATAATCCTGCGCACCTGTGACCGGGCGTCATCGCTCCTGACCTTTGTGTCTCGGCTTCAAAAAGCTTTAATCACAATCCTAGCAAAACGAGGCAATCACTTATTATTTGTCGATCAGGTCATGTGACCCACCTGTCACATGACATAGGAAAAGCATCACATGACCCATGTAACAAAGCTCTGCTACACACACTGAACAATGGATACAGAACAATACATGTCACATCACAGACATTAGATACTTTCCGTACAGTATAGAGAGAACACGCACCCGGGATTATCGCCAGGAAAGGTTTTTAGTATTTTTTCACTGAATGTAGATGTACGGTATATACGGTATATATATATAGATAGATGTACGGTATATACGGTATATATATAGATAGATGTACGGTATATACGGTATATATATATAGATGTACGGTATATACGGTATATATATATAGATGTACGTATATACGGTATATATATATAGATGTACGGTATATACGGTATATATATAGATAGATGTACGGTATATACGGTATATATATATAGATGTACGGTATATACGGTATATATATATATAGATGTACGGTATATACGGTATATATATATAGATGTACGGTATATACGGTATATATATATATATATATAGATGTACGGTATATACGGTATATATAGATAGATGTACGGTATATACGGTATATATAGATAGATGTACGGTATATACGGTATATATAGATAGATGTACGGTATATACGGTATATATAGATAGATGTACGGTATATACGGTATATATATAGATAGATGTACGGTATATACGGTATATATATATAGATGTACGTATATACGGTATATATATATAGATGTACGGTATATACGGTATATATATAGATAGATGTACGGTATATACGGTATATATATATAGATGTACGGTATATACGGTATATATATATATAGATGTACGGTATATACGGTATATATATATAGATGTACGGTATATACGGTATATATATATATATATATAGATGTACGGTATATACGGTATATATAGATAGATGTACGGTATATACGGTATATATAGATAGATGTACGGTATATACGGTATATATAGATAGATGTACGGTATATACGGTATATATAGATAGATGTACGGTATATACGGTATATATATATAGATGTACGGTATATACGGTATATACGGTATATATATATATATATATATATATATATATATATATAGATGTACGGTATATACGGTATATATATAGATAGATGTACGGTATATACGGTATATATAGTAAAGTAGTTCATGTCAATCCTGGAATCAGAGGAAATATAAAGAACAATAGAAGGTAACAGATAAACACATAATTACTAATGTTTGATACTTTTATTAATAACAATGTATCATATCTTGCCTGCACGTCATACCATCAGGCTGTGGGGTGTGGAGGGTAAAAGTCCTGGAGGACCCTAGTCCTGACCTCTCCCCCTCCTCGTACTGATGGGACATCCTTTACCTTCCCCTTCCAGGAGAAACCTGGGAGATCTTCCCAATGTCCTGAAATGCCGAGACTAATTAGAGAGATTCCCACTTTTTTGCAGACGCCTCTTAGGGTGATGTCACCCATGGCGTTGTGAACCGGTTTTTGGTCCGTTTTTAAGCAGTCCGTTAAACGCATCCATTTTTGACAGGTTTTACCAATTATATTAATTAAACCTGGTCAAAAACGCATGCATTTTTGGACGGACTGCTTAAAAACGGACCAAAAATGGGTTCAAAACGGCATGTGTGGCATCACCCTCAATCCAAGTCTCTGTCTTTACAGCGGTGGTCGCTCAGATTTCCATGGAGAGGGGAGGGGTGATGGGCCCTTATCCCTCCTCCCTCCTGCACCCGGGCGAGCACACATTCATGTGCATGAGGCCTTAGGGTCAGGAAGAAAGGAGTTATATTAGTGGAGACTTTGCCAATTAAGGCCACCTTACAGGCGTGTGGAGACTTATTGCCATTGATGCTCCATTAGGGGGATTCTGGAAAATAAGCAAATATGTATTCCAGGGCGTGAAATGGTAAACGACGCCTCTATTAGCGACCTCAAGAGGCAGCCACATTACCACCAGGTGATAGAGCCTCAGTGGGCCCTGGGTGACAGAGCCTCAGTGGGCCCCTGGGTGACAGAGCCTCAGTGGGCCCCTGGGTGACAGAGCCTCAGTGGGCCCCTGGGTGACAGAGCCTCAGTGGGCCCCTGGATGACAGAGCCTCAGTTGGCCCTGGGTGACAAAGCCTCAGTGGACCCTGGGTGACAGAGCCTCAGTGGCCCCTGGGTGACAGAGCCTCAGTGGGCCCCTGGGTGACAGAGCCTCAGTGGGCCCCTGGGTGACAGAGCCTCAGTGGGCCCCTGGGTGACAGAGCCTCAGTGGGCCCCTGGATGACAGAGCCTCATCATGCCTCTGGGTGACAGAGCCTCAGTGGGCCCCTGGGTGACAGAGCCTCAGTGGGCCCCTGGGTGACAAAACCTCAGTGGGCCCTGGGTGACAAAGCCTCAGTGGACCCTGGGTGACTGAGCCTCAGTGGACCCTGGGTGACAGAGCCTCAGTGGGCCCTGGGTGACAGAGCCTCAGTGGACCCTGGGTGACAGAGCCTCAGTGGCCCCTGGGTGACAGAGCCTCAGTGGGCCCCTGGGTGACAGAGCCTCAGTGGCCCCCTGGGTGATAGAGCCTCAGTGCCCCCTGGGTGACAGAGCCTCAGTGGCCCCTGGGTGACAGAGTCTTAGTGGGCCCCTTTGTAGTGAACTCATGTGGCAGCATTCACAATTTGAAAAGTAAAAGTCTCCTGTACTGTTCTCTTCCTATTGGGACATGATAATATTTCGGCTCCCGTAGGACCCCCCTCGCCCGCTGATATAACCGCCCATCAGATGTGACATATCAGTCACCTGACAGTCGTGGTGAATAATGAATGAGGCGTAATAAGATTATATATTTGGTGAGTATAACCCTTGCATGGGGGTGTGAGTTATGGGGTGGGGGCTCCACTCTAGTAATGACAGGTGGGTCCGGAGCCCCTGACATCTCTGGATCCTGTATCTCCAGTAGTAACGTGCGGCTCATGGGGGGGGGGGGGGGACATGACGAGGTTCCTGCTACTCCCCCTCCTTCATAGGGTGACAAATCATTTTGAGCTCCCGGCAGGGAAGGGGTTAAGGGGCCCGGCCCTTCCTCTCTCCCCCTTTTTATCAACTTTTCAAAGGCTTCATTCACCTTGTGCAGCCACACAGAAAATGCAGGGCCGGATCGCAGCCTGTGTAGTGTGGGGCCGGGCTGGAGGGAGGAGGGGAGGGCCAGATATTTCATGTCTTTGTAACGTAAGATAAAGAGCGCAGATTTGGAGCGCAGACATTGTAGCCAAGGAGGCGACCACGAGTACAATGCTGGGGGGCTGTTAGTTTGCGGTTAATGACCAATTTGCAGACCGGGGGTCTATTAGAGGACTGGACCCTGCAATGAGGAAGGGGCTTTCTGCACTTAGGAAATGCATAAGTAGCAACAACTTAATGGAATTGCTCCTTTTATACGAGTAACGTAAGTCCTGAGCCGGCAGATTCCACCAGTAGGGGGCGCCGTGCTCTAAGTATCTAATACATGGAGACAAATCCCCTGCATATAAGTGTGACACAAGAGCTTACAGTCTATGAGGATGAGGGGGTGACACAAGAGCTTACAGTCTATGAGGATAAGGGGTGACACAAGAGTTTACAGTCTATGAGGATGGGGGGGGGTCACACAAGAGCTTACAGTCTATGAGGATGAGGGGGGACACAAGAGCTTACAGTCTATGAGGATGAGGGGTGACACAAGAGCTTACAGTCTATGAGGATGAGGGGGACACAAGAGCTTACAGTCTATGAGGATGAGGGGGGACACAAGAGCTTACAGTCTATGAGGATGAGGGAGTGACACAAGAGCTTACAGTCTATGAGGATGAGGGGGTGACACAAGAGCTTACAGTCTATGAGGATGAGGGGGAGACAAGAGCTTACAGTCTATGAGGATGAGGGGTGACACAAGAGTTTACAGTCTATGAGGATGGGGGGGGGTCACACAAGAGCTTACAGTCTATGAGGATGAGGGGTGACACAAGAGCTTACAGTTTATGAGGATGAGGGGGTGACACAAGAGCTTACAGTCTATGAGGATGAGGGGGGTGACACAAGAGCTTACAGTCTATGAGGATGAGGGGGTGACACAAGAGCTTACAGTCTATGAGGATGAGAGGGGACACAAGAGCTTACAGTCTATGAGGATGAGGGGGTGACACAAGAGCTTACAGTCTATGAGGATGAGAGGGGACACAAGAGCTTACAGTCTATGAGGATGAGGGGGTGACACAAGAGCTTACAGTCTATGAGGATGAGGGGGTGACACAAGAGCTTACAGTCTATAAGGATGAGGGGGTGACACAGGAGCTTACAGTCTATGCGGATGAGAGGGGACACAAGAGCTTACAGTCTATGAGGATGAGGGGATGACACAAGAGCTTACAGTCTATGAGGATGAGGGGGGACACAAGAGCTTACAGTCTATGAGGATGAGGGGTGACACAAGAGCTTACAGTCTATGAGGATGAGGGGGTGACACAAGAGCTTACAGTCTATGAGGATGAGGGGGTGACACAGGAGCTTACAGTCTGAGGATGAGGGGGGGCACAAGAGCTTACAGTCTATGAGGATGAGGGGGTGACACAAGAGCTTACAGTCTATGAGGATGAGGGGATGACACGAGCTTAGAGTCTATGAGGATGAGGAGGTGACACAAGAGCTTACAGTCTATGAGGATAAGGGGGTGACACAAGAGCTTACAGTCTATGAGGATAAGGGGGTGACACAAGAGCTTACAGTCTATGAGGATGAGAGGATGATACAAGAGCTTAGAGTCTATGAGGATGAGGGGGTGACACAAGAGCTTACAGTCTATGAGGATGAGGGGGTGCCACAAGAGCTTAGAGTCTATGAGGATGAGGGGGGACACAAGAGCTTACAGTCTATGAGGATGAGGAGGTGACACAAGAGCTTATAGTCTATGAGGATGAGGGGGGACACAAGAGCTTACAGTCTATGAGGATGAGGGGGTGACACAAGAGCTTACAGTCTATGAGGATGAGGGGGGACACAAGAGCTTCCAGCCTATGAGGATGAGGGGGTGACACAAGAGCTTACAGTCTATGAGGATGAGGGGGTGACACAAGAGCTTACAGTCTATGAGGATGAGGGGGTGACACAAGAGCTTACAGTCTATGAGGATGAGGGGGGACACAAGAGCTTCCAGCCTATGAGGATGAGGGGGTGACACAAGAGCTTACAGTCTATGAGGATGAGGGGGTGACACAAGAGCTTACAGTCTATGAGGATAAGGGGTGACACAAGAGTTTACAGTCTATGAGGATGGGGGGGGGGGGGTCACACAAGAGCTTACAGTCTATGAGGATGAGGGGGGGACACACAAGAGCTTACAGTCTATGAGGATGAGGGGGGACACAAGAGCTTACAGTCTATGAGGATGAGGGGTGACACAAGAGCTTACAGTCTATGAGGATGAGGGGGACACAAGAGCTTACAGTCTATGAGGATGAGGGGGGACACAAGAGCTTACAGTCTATGAGGATGAGGGGTGACACAAGAGTTTACAGTCTATGAGGATGGGGGGGGTCACACAAGAGCTTACAGTCTATGAGGATGAGGGGGGGACACACAAGAGCTTACAGTCTATGAGGATGAGGGGTGACACAAGAGCTTACAGTTTATGAGGATGAGGGGGTGACACAAGAGCTTACAGTCTATGAGGATGAGGGGGGTGACACAAGAGCTTACAGTCTATGAGGATGAGGGGGTGACACAAGAGCTTACAGTCTATGAGGATGAGAGGGGACACAAGAGCTTACAGTCTATGAGGATGAGGGGGTGACACAAGAGCTTACAGTCTATGAGGATGAGGGGGTGACACAAGAGCTTACAGTCTATGAGGATGAGGGGGTGACACAGGAGCTTACAGTCTATGCGGATGAGAGGGGACACAAGAGCTTACAGTCTATGAGGATGAGGGGATGACACAAGAGCTTACAGTCTATGAGGATGAGGGGGGGACACAAGAGCTTACAGTCTATGAGGATGAGGGGTGACACAAGAGCTTACAGTCTATGAGGATGAGGGGGTGACACAAGAGCTTACAGTCTATGAGGATGAGGGGGTGACACAGGAGCTTACAGTCTATGAGGATGAGGGGATGACACGAGCTTAGAGTCTATGAGGATGAGGAGGTGACACAAGAGCTTACAGTCTATGAGGATAAGGGGGTGACACAAGAGCTTACAGTCTATGAGGATAAGGGGGTGACACAAGAGCTTACAGTCTATGAGGATGAGAGGATGATACAAGAGCTTAGAGTCTATGAGGATGAGGGGGTGACACAAGAGCTTACAGTCTATGAGGATGAGGGGGTGCCACAAGAGCTTAGAGTCTATGAGGATGAGGGGGGACACAAGAGCTTACAGTCTATGAGGATGAGGAGGTGACACAAGAGCTTATAGTCTATGAGGATGAGGGGGGACACAAGAGCTTACAGTCTATGAGGATGAGGGGGTGACACAAGAGCTTACAGTCTATGAGGATGAGGGGGGACACAAGAGCTTCCAGCCTATGAGGATGAGGGGGTGACACAAGAGCTTACAGTCTATGAGGATGAGGGGGTGACACAAGAGCTTACAGTCTATGAGGATGAGGGGGTGACACAAGAGCTTACTGTCTATGAGGATGAGGGGGGACACAAGAGCTTACAGTCTATGAGGATAAGGGGATGATACAAGAGCTTACAGTCTATGAGGATGAGGGGATGACACGAGCTTAGAGTCTATGAGGATGAGGAGGTGACACAAGAGCTTATAGTCTATGAGGATGAGGGGGGACACAAGAGCTTACAGTCTATGAGGATGAGGGAGGACACAAGAGCTTACAGTCTATGAGGATGAGGGGGTGACACAAGAGCTTACAGTCTATGAGGATGAGGGGGTGACACAAGAGCTTACAGTCTATGAGGATGAGGGGTGACACAAGAGCTTACAGTCTATGAGGATGAGGGATGACACAAGAGCTTACAGTCTATGAGGATGAGGGGGTGACACAAGAGCTTACAGTCTATGAGGATGAGGGGTGACACAAGAGCTTACAGTCTATGAGGATGAGGGGTGACACAAGAGCTTACAGTCTATGAGGATGAGGGCGACACAAGAGCTCACAGTCTATGAGAATGAGGGGGCGACACAAGAGCTTACAGTCTATGAGGATGAGGGGGTGACACAAGAGCTTACAGTCTATGAGGATGAGGGTGTGACACAGAAGGTACAAGAGCTTATATAATGGTCCAGTCATTCTTTATAAGGGAACAGTATACAATAATTTAATAAATTAAAATTCAGCCGCTTCTTCGCTTCTTATATACAGAGTCCAAGGTAAATGTGACTGCAGAGATGCCTGGAGCTTGGTATGTAGTAATCTCATGAGCTCCTCCTAGTGGTGGCTGTATATACAGTATATAGTAATCTCCTGAGCTCCCCCTAGTGGTGGCTGTATATACAGTATGTAGTAATCTCCTGAGCTCCCCCTAGTGGTGGCTGTATATACAGGATGTAGTAATCTCCTGAGCTCCTCCTAGTGGTGGCTGTATATACAGTATGTAGTAATCTCCTGAGCTCCCCCTAGTGGTGGCTGTATATACAGTATGTAGTAATCTCCTGAGCTCCTCCTAGTGGTGACTGTATATACAGTATATAGTAATCTCCTGAGCTCCTCCTAGTGGTGACTGTATATACAGTATGTAGTAATCTCCTGAACTCCTCCTAGTGGTGGCTGTATATACAGTATGTAGTAATCCCCTGAGCTCCTCCTAGTGGTGACTGTATTTACAGTATATAGTAATTTCCTGAGCTCCTCCTAGTGGTGGTGGCTGTATATACAGTATGTAGTAATCTCCTGAGCTCCCCCAAGTGGTGGCCGTATATACACTACGTAGTAATCTCCTGAGCTCCCCCTAGTGGTGGTGTATATACAGTATGTAGTAATATGCTGAGCTCCTCCTAGTGGTGGCTGTATATACAGTATGTAGTAATCTCCCGAGCTCCCCCTAGTGGTGGTTGTATATACAGTATGTAGTAATCTCATGAGCTCCCCCTAGTGGTGGCTGTATATGCAATATGTCGTAATCTCATGAGCTCCCCTAGTGGTGGCTGTATATACAGTATGCAGTAATCTCCTGAGCTCCCCCTAGTGGTGGCTGTATATACAGTATGTAGTAATCTCCTGTGCTCCCTCTAGTGGTGGCTGTATATACAGTATGCAGTAATCTCCTGAGCTTGCCCTAGTGGTGGCTGTATATACAGTATGTAGTAATCTCCTGTGCTCCCTCTAGTGGTGGCTGTATATACAGTATGTAGTCATCTCCCTGAGCTCCTCCTAGTGGTGGCTGTATATACAGTATGTAGTAATCTCCTGAGCTTCCCCTAGTGGTGGTGTATATACAGTATGTAGTAATCTCCTGAGCTCCCCCTAGTGGTGGCTGTATATACAGTATGTAGTAATCTCCTGAGCTTCCCCTAGTGGTGGTGTATATACAGTATGCAGTAATCTCCTGAGCTCCCCCTAGTGGTGGCTGTATATACAGTATTCAGTAATCTCCTGAGCTCCCCCTAGTGGTGGCTGTATATACAGTATGCAGTAATCTCCTGAGCTCCCCTAGTGGTGGGTATAGATAGTATGTAGTAATCTCCTGAGCTCCCCCTAGTGGTGGCTGTATATACAGTATGTATTTATCTTCTGAGCTCCCCCTAGTGGTGGCTGTATATACAGTTATGCAGTGATCTCCTGATCTCCCTCTAGTGGTGGCTGTATATACAGTATGCAGTAATCTCCTGAGCTCCCCCTAGTGGTGGCTGTATATAGTGGTGGTTATATATAGCATGTAGTATACAGTAATGATAGCGCTTTAGTTAATGAGACAGTGTCCATGATTTGATCTAATTTAAAAGTAAAAGCAAACCCAGCAGCACAGAGTGTTTCAGGAATGAGCTTTGGATGTATATATGTATTTAAAACACCACTAATATGATATCTAAAATATATGTGTTTGTACTTGCAGTAATAGGCACCTATAATTGGGCAGATAATCAATGGGGGTGTAGGTCCAGTAAATTTTGCCTCCTTTCCTATGGATTGTGCCATTATATATATTGCAATAAAAGGAGTTCCAAAGTTGTTTAATTAAGTTCACTAGTTTTTGGTCTGGGCCGGACTCCATGAGCTGCATCTCTTGTCTTGTGCTGCCTCCTGCTGCCCTCAGTAGGGTACTACAACACTGTCAAACGTGTGCTGGATGCAATGATCTAAAAGTGGCATAAAGGATAACTACACCCAAAAGTCTTATTCTATGCAGTTAAAAAAGTTTTGTAAAATATAAAATAAGCTGATTTCTCTCTTCCCTTGACAAGTTTTAACTTTACAGACGATTTTATTACAGTTATATCATGAGAGAAGATGAGTCTTCCCATTCCACATCCATCTCTGCAGGTCACTCATAGTCAGGAGCGGATTAATACTGCCATGCACCCTGTGCTGTATGAATATTATAGCCCCTACAAGTCTGGAATCACTTCCTATATCTGGTATAAGAATCAGTTTATTGGGGAATGGAGGATGTGTCCCTTCTGTGGTTTCAGGACCTTTGGAGGATCTTCAATGGTCCTAAAATGGCTCTTGTGTACATGTGTATACATCACTCTGGTCCCATCAGACAAGTCCCTGGGAGATGCACATGATGTCTTAGAAGCTTTACAATGAACATGTTGGACATGGCCTCCTGTTTCATGGTGGGGTCCTGTTCCTATGCTCCCCAGGCCTAGAGGGTCATAGCTCCCATAGATCCCCATGACCTTTTGTCCTGCAGGTCTGGAGACAATCTCGTTCTGTATTAAACCTGTTCATGTTTCCAGCACAGTCGCCATATAGCAGAACCTCACAGGTCATGGAGGAGGAGTCATAGAAATAGCAGAAGTCATACCCCATACATGGACCAATATCCAGGGGCAGGTGGCATCCAAGTGGTCTTACATGAGTTATTTTTCAGTCCACAAAATGTTGGAGGATTGTAACTAGAGATGAGCGAGCACTAAAATGCTCGGGTACTCGTTATTCGAGACGAACTGTTCCCGATGCTCGAGTGCTCGTCTCGAATAACGAGCCCCATTGAAGTCAATAATATCGGTAAATGATAAAAGTTTGCCAGTATATTTTGTGGATAACACAGCAGGGTGGCGACAAAGTTAACAAGTTTGATGTGGAAGCCATGAAAACAACCCAAAATTCTGCCTGACACAGCTCGTTTGATAAGGGGACGATGTATGGAGGCAGTGAACTAGTAGTAGATTAAAGGTGCTGCAGTTAAAAACTATGTTAGTTGGATCTTGGGATGGAGCTGGCGCTCCGCTGCCAGGCGAGCTTTCGCCAATCCAAGCCCCTGTCTCTAGGCTACTCCCCAAACAGCACTTCTAAGAACCTTTTGTATAAGATCAAGTGTAGTAGCGTTCTTATAAGTTTGGGATATGCCGGGTGAGGGGAATGTAAACAGATGCGCAAGAAGCGCTGAAATAATATCGGTAAATGATAAAAGTTTGCCAGTATATTTTGTGGATTACACAGCAGGGTGGCGACAAAGTTAACAAGTTTGATGTGGAAGCCATGAAAACAACCCAAAATTCTGCCTGACACAGCACGTTTGATAAGGCGGCCATGTATGGAGGCAGTGAACTAGTAGTAGATTAAAGGTGCTGCAGTTAAAACTATGTTAGTTGGATCTTGGGATGGAGCTGGCGCTCCGCTGCCAGGCGAGCTTTCGCCAATCCAAGCCCCTGTCTCTAGGCTACTCCCCAAACAGCACTTCTAAGAACCTTTTGTATAAGATCAAGTGTAGTAGCGTTCTTATAAGTTTAGGATATGCCGGGTGAGGGGAATGTAAACATATGCGCAAGAAGCGCTGAAATAATATCGGTAAATGATAAAAGTTTGCCAGTATATTTTGTGGATTACACAGCAGGGTGGCGACAAAGTTAACAAGTTTGATGTGGAAGCCATGAAAACAACCCAAAATTCTGCCTGACACAGCTCGCTTGATAAGGGGACGATGTATGGAGGCAGTGAACTAGTAGTAGATTAAAGGTGCTGCAGTTAAAACTATGTTAGTTGGATCTTGGGATGGAGCTGGCGCTCCGCTGCCAGGCAAGCTTTCGCCAATCCAAGCCCCTGTCTCTAGGCTACTCCCCAAACAGCACTTCTAAGAACCTTTTGTATAAGATCAAGTGTAGTAGCGTTCTTATAAGTTTGGGATATGCCGGGTGAGGGGAATGTAAACAGATGCGCAAGAAGCGCTGAAATAATATCGGTAAATGATAAAAGTTTGCCAGTATATTTTGTGGATTACACAGCAGGGTGGCGACAAAGTTAACATGGAAGCCATGAAAACAATCCAAAATTCTGCCTGACACAGCTCGTTTGATAAGGGGACCATGTATGGAGGCAGCTATATGGACGACTTTTGGAGGCAGCTATGGCGATGACGTGTGGAGGTAGCAATGGAGACAACGTGTGGAGCCAGCTAAAAAGTCGACGTGTGGAGGCTGCTATGGAGACAATGTAATTTGGATAGTGCCTGTATGTGGCAGTCCAAAAAAGTTTTCAAAGCAGAGGAGCAGGTAGCTGGTCCTCCAAAAAGATTAAATAGATTGAGTGCCTGTATGTGGCACTCCCAAAAATTGTTTAAAACAGAGGACCGGGTAGGTGGCCCTCCAGAAAAATTAAATACATAGAGTACTATAGCCAGAGCCAGTTGGCCCTGGCAAAAAAATAGCCAGTTTCCTCTGCTTTAGTGTACAAAGAGGAGGAGAAGGAGGACAATGAGGAGGAGGAGTGCATACATTATTCAGGTTCAGCTTCTTTCACCTGGTGGAGAATGGAAATGCGGAGAAATCCAGGCTTTATTCATCTTGATAAGCGTCAGCCTGTCAGCGCTGTCAGTCGACAGGCGTGTACGCTTATCGGTGATGATGCCACCAGCTGCACTGAAAACCCGCTTGGACAACACGCTAGCGGCAGGGCAGGCAAGAACCTCCAAGGCGTACAGCGCCAGTTCGTGCCACATGTCCAGCTATATACAGAGGGGAAGGACATCATCAGACACTATATACAGAGGGGAAGGACATCATCAGACACTATATACAGAGGGGAGGACATCATCATACACTATATACAGAGGGAGAGGACATCATCAGACACTATATACAGAGGGGAAGGACATCATCAGACACTATATACAGAGGGGAAGGACATCATCAGACACTATATACAGAGGGGAGGACATCATCCTACACTATATACAGAGGGAGAGGACATCATCAGACACTATATACAGAGGGGAAGGACATAATCAGACACTATATACAGAGGGGAGGACATCATCAGACACTATATACAGAGGGGGAGGACATCAAAAGACAGTATATACAGAGGGGAAGGACATCATCAGACACTATATACAGAGGGGAGGACATCATCCGACACTATATACAGAGGAGGAGAACATCATCAGACACTTAATACTGGGGGGAAGACATCATCATACACTATATACAGAGGGAGAGGACATCAAAAGACAGTATATACAGAGGGGAAGGACATCATCAGACACTATATACAGAGGCGAGGACATCATCAGACACTATATACAGAGGAGGAGAACATCATCAGACACTTTAAACTGGGGGGAAGACATCATCAGACACTATATACAGAGGGGAGGACATCATCATACACTATATACAGAGGGAGAGGACATCATAAGACACTATATACAGAGGGGAAGGACATCATCAGACACTATATACAGAGGGAGAGGACATCATCAGACACTATATACAGAGGGGAAGGACATAATCAGACACTATATACAGAGGGGAGGACATCATCAGACACTATATACAGAGGGGGAGGACATCAAAAGACAGTATATACAGAGGGGAAGGACATCATCAGACACTATATACAGAGGGGAGGACATCATCAGACACTATATACAGAGGAGGAGAACATCATCAGACACTTTATACTGGGGGGAAGACATCATCAGACACTATATACAGAGGGGAGGACATCATCATACACTATATACAGAGGGAGAGGACATCATAAGACACTATATACAGAGGGGAAGGACATCATCAGACACTATATACAGAGGGGAGGACATTATCATACACTATATACAGAGGGAGAGGACATCATCAGACACTATATACAGAGGGGAAGGACATCATCAGACACTATATACAGAGGTGAGGACATCATCAGACACTATATACAGAGGGAGAGGACATCATCAGACACTATATACAGAGGGGAAGGACATCATCAGACACTATATACAGAGGGGAAGGACATCATCAGACACTATATACAGAGGGGAGGACATCATCAGACACTATATACAGAGGGGAAGGACATCATCAGACACTATATACAGGGGGGGAGGACATCATCAGACACTATATACAGAGGGGGAGGACATCATCATACACTATATACAGAGGGGAAGGACATCATCAGACACTGTATATAGTGTCTGATGATGTCCTCCCCTCTGTATATAGTGTCTGATGATGTCCTTCCCCTCTGTATATAGTGTCTGATGATGTCCCCCCCTCTGTGTATAGTGTCTGATGATGTCCTCCCCTCTGTATATAGTGTCTGATGATGTCCTCCTTCGCTGTATATAGTGTCTGATGATGTCATCTCCCTCTGTATATAGTGTATGATGATGTCATCTCCCTCTGTATATAGTGTATGATGATGTCCTCCCCCTCTGTATATAGTGTCTGATGATGTCCTCCCCCTCTGTATATAGTGTCTGATTATGTCCTCCCCCTCTGTATATACTGTCTGATGATGTCCTCCCTCTCTGTATATAGTGTCTGATGATGTCATCTCCCTCTGTATATAGTGTATGATGATGTCATCTCCCTCTATATATAGTGTCTGATGATGTCCTCCCCCTCTGTATATAGTGTCTGATGATGTCCTCCCCCGCAGTATATAGTGTCTGATGATGTCTTCTCCCTCTGTATATAGTGTATGATGATGTCCTCCCCCTCTGTATATAGTGTCTGATGATGTCCTCCCCCTCTGCATATAGTGTATGATGATGTCCTCCCCCTCTGTATATAGTGTCTGATGATGTCCTCCCCCGCTGTATATAGTGTCTGATGATGTCATCTCCCTCTGAATATAGTGTCTGATGATGTCCACCCCCTCTGTATATAATGTCTGATGATGTCCTCCCCCTCTGTATATAGTGTCTGATGATGTCCTCTCCCTCTGTATATAGTGTATGATGATGTCCTCCCCCTCTGTATATAGTGTCTGATGATGTCCTCCCCCTCTGTATATATTGTCTGATGATGTCCTCCCCCTCTGTATATAGTTTCTGATGATGTCCTCTCCCGCTGTATATAGTCTCTGATGATGTCCTCCCCCTGTGTATATAGTGTCTGATGATGTCCTCCCCCCTCTGTATATAGTGTCTGATGATGTCCTCCCCCTCTGTATATAGTGTCTGATGATGTCCTCCCCCTCTGTATATAGTGTATGATGATGTCCTCCCCCTCTGTATATAGTGTCTGATGATGTCCTCCCCCTCTGTATATATTGTCTGATGATGTCCTCCCCCTCTGTATATAGTGTATGATGATGTCATCTCCCTCTGTATATAGTGTATGATGATGTTCTCCGCTGCTGTATATAGTGTCTGTTGATGTCCTCCCCCTCTGTATATAGTGTATGATGATGTCATCTCTCTGTATATAGTGTCTGATGATGTCCTCCGCTGCTGTATATAGTGTCTGTTGATGTCCTCCCCCTCTGTATATATTGTCTGATGATGTCCTCCCCCTCTGTATATAGTGTATGATGATGTCATCTCCCTCTGTATATAGTGTATGATGATGTTCTCCCCTCTGTATATAGTGTCTGATGATGTCCTCCCCCTCTGTATATAGTGTATGATGATGTCCTCTCCCTCTGTATATAGTGTCTGATGATGTCCTCTCCCTCTGTATTTAGTGTCTGATGATGTCCTCCCCCTCTGTATATATTGTCTGCTGATGTCCTCCCCCTCTGTATATAGTTTCTGATGATGTCCTCTCCCGCTGTATATAGTCTCTGATGATGTCCTCCCCCTGTGTATATAGTGTCTGATGATGTCCTCCCCCGTCTGTATATAGTGTCTGATGATGTCCTCCCCCTCTGTATATAGTGTCTGATGATGTCCTCCCCCTGTGTATATAGTGTCTGATGATGTCCTCCCCCCTCTGTATATAGTGTCTAAAGATGTCCTCCCCCTCTGTATATAGTGTCTGATGATGTCCTCTCCCTCTGTATATACTGTCTGATGATGTCCCCCCCTCTGTATATGGTGTCTGATGATGTCCTCCCCCTCTGTATATAGTGTCTGATGATGTCATCTCCCTCTGTATATAGTGTCTGATGATGTCCTCTCCCTCTGTATATAGTGTCTGATGATGTTCTCCCCCTCTGTATATAGTGTCTGATGATGTCCTCCCTCTCTGTATATAGTGTCTGATGATGTCCTCCCCCTCTGTATATAGTGTATGATGATGTCCTCCGCCTGTGTATATAGTGTCTGATGATGTCTTCATCCCTCTGTATATAGTGTCTGATGATGTCCTCCCCCTCTATATACAGAGAGATGACATCATCAGACACTATATACAGCGGGGGAGGACATCATCAGACACTATATACAGCAGCGGAGGACATCATCAGACACTATATACAGAGAGATGACATCATCAGACACTATATACAGCGGGGGAGGACATCATCAGACACTATATACAGTGTCTGATGATGTCCTCCGCTGCTGTATATAGTTTCTGATGATGTCCTCCCCCTCTGTATATATTGTCTGATGATGTTCTCCCCCTCTGTATATAGTGTATGATGATGTCATCTCCCTCTGTATATAGTGTATGTTGATGTCCTCCTCCTCTTTATATAGTGTCTGATGATGTCCTCTCCCTCTGTATATAGTGTCTGATGATGTCCTCCCCTCTGTATATAGTGTCTGATGATGTCCTCCCCCTCTGTATATAGTGTCTGATGATGTCCTCCCCCTGTGTATATAGTGTCTGATGATGTCCTCCCCCTGTGTATATAGTGTCTGATGATGTCCTCCCCCCTCTGTATATAGTGTCTGATGATGTCCTCCCCCTCTGTATATATTGTCTGATGATGTCCTCCCCCTCTGTATATAGTGTCTGATGATGTCCTCTCCCTCGGTATATAGTGTCTGATGATGTCCTCCCCCTCTGTATATAGTGTCTGATGATGTCCTCCCCCTGTGTATATAGTGTCTGATGATGTCCTCCCCCCTCTGTATATAGTGTCTGATGATGTCCTCCCCCTCTGTATATAGTGTCTGATGATGTCCTCCCCCCTCTGTATATAGTTTCTGATGATGTCCTCCCCCTCTGTATATAGTGTCTGATGATGTCCTCTCTCTCTGTATATAGTGTCTGATGATGTCCCCCCCTCTGTATATGGTGTCTGATGATGTCCTCCCCCTCTGTATATAGTGTCTGATGATGTCCTCTCCCTCTGTATATAGTGTCTGATGATGTTCTCCCCCTCTGTATATAGTGTCTGATGATGTCCTCCCTCTCTGTATATAGTGTCTGATGATGTCCTCCCCCTGTGTATATAGTGTATGATGATGTCCTCCCCCTCTGTATATAGTATCTGATGATGTCCTCTCCCTCTGTATATAGTGTCTGATGATGTCCTCCCCCTGTGTATATAGTGTATGATGATGTCATCTCCCTCTGTATATAGTGTCTGATGATGTCCTCCCCCTGTGTATATAGTGTATGATGATGTCATCTCCCTCTGTATATAGTGTCTGATGATGTCCTCTCCCTCTGTATATAGTGTCTGATGATGTTCTCCCCTCTGTATATAGTGTCTGATGATGTCCTCTCCCTCTGTATTTAGTATCTGATGATGTCCTCCCCCTCTGTATATATTGTCTGATGATGTCCTCCCCCTCTGTATATAGTGTATGATGATGTCATCTCCCTCTGTATATAGTGTATGATGATGTCCTCCTCCTCTGTATATAGTGTCTGATGATGTCCTCTCCCTCTGTATATAGGGTCTGATGATGTCCTCCCCTCTGTATATAGTGTCTGATGATGTCCTCCCCCTCTGTATATAGTGTCTGATGATGTCCTCTCCCTCTGTATATAGTGTCTGATGATGTCCTCCCCCTGTGTATATAGTGTCTGATGATGTCCTCCCCCTGTGTATATAGTGTCTGATGATGTCCTCCCCCCTGTGTATATAGTGTCTGATGATGTCCTCCCCCCTGTGTATATAGTGTCTGATGATGTCCTCCCCCTCTGTATATAGTGTCTGATGATGTCCTCCCCCTCTGTATATAGTGTCTGATGATGTCCTCCCCCTGTGTATATAGTGTCTGATGATGTCCTCCCCCCTCTGTATATAGTGTCTGATGATGTCCTCCCCCTCTGTATATATTGTCTGATGATGTCCTCCCCCTCTGTATATAGTGTCTGATGATGTCCTCCCCCTGTGTATATAGTGTCTGATGATGTCCTCCCCCCTCTGTATATAGTGTCTGATGATGTCCTCCCCCTCTGTATATATTGTCTGATGATGTCCTCCCCCTCTGTATATAGTGTCTGATGATGTCCTCCTCCTCTGTATATAGTGTCTGATGATGTCCTCCTCCTCTGTATATATTGTCTGATGATGTCCTCCCCCTCTGTATATAGTGTCTGATGATGTCCTCCTCCTCTGTATATAGTGTCTGATGATGTCCTCCTCCTCTGTATATAGTGTCTGATGATGTCCTCCCCCTCTGTATATAGTGTCTGATGATGTCCTCCCCCTGTGTATATAGTGTCTGATGATGTCCTCCCCCCTCTGTATATAGTGTCTGATGATGTCCTCCCCCTCTGTATATAGTGTATGATGATGTCCTCCCCCCTCTGTATATAGTGTCTGATGATGTCTTCTCCCGCTGTATATAGTCTCTAATGATGTCCTCACCCTGTGTATATAGTGTCTGATGATGTCCTCCCCCCTCTGTATATAGTGTCTGATGATGTCCTCCCCCTCTGTATATAGTGTCTGATGATGTCCTCCCCCTGTGTATATAGTGTCTGATGATGTCCTCCCCCCTCTGTATATAGTGTCTGATGATGTCCTCCCCCTGTGTATATAGTGTCTGATGATGTCCTCCCCCCTCTGTATATAGTGTCTGATGATGTCCTCCCCCCTCTGTATATAGTGTCTGATGATGTCCTCCCCCTCTGTATATAGTGTCTGATGATGTCCTCTCCCTCTGTATATAGTGTCTGATGATGTCCTCTCCCTCTGTATATAGTGTCTGATGATGTCCCCCCCTCTGTATATGGTGTCTGATGATGTCCTCCCCCTCTGTATATAGTGTCTGATGATGTCCTCCCCCTCTGTATATAGTGTCTGATGATGTCCTCTCCCTCTGTATATAGTGTCTGATGATGTTCTCCCCCTCTGTATATAGTGTCTGATGATGTCCTCCCTCTCTGTATATAGTGTCTGATGATGTCCTCCCCCTCTGTATATAGTGTATGATGATGTCCTCCCCCTGTGTATATAGTGTCTGATGATGTCCTCCCCCTCTGTATATAGTGTCTGATGATGTCCTCCCCCTCTGTATATAGTGTCTGATGATGTCCTCTCCCGCTGTATATAGTCTCTGATGATGTCCTCCCCCTGTGTATATAGTGTCTGATGATGTCCTCCCCCCTCTGTATATAGTGTCTGATGATGTCCTCCCCCTCTGTATATAGTGTCTGATGATGTCCTCCCCCTGTGTATATAGTCTCTGATGATGTCCTCCCCCCTCTGTATATAGTGTCTGATGATGTCCTCCCCCTCTGTATATAGTGTCTGATGAGGTCCTCTCCCGCTGTATATAGTCTCTGATGATGTCCTCCCCCTGTGTATATAGTGTCTGATGATGTCCTCCCCCCTCTGTATATAGTGCCTGATGATGTCCTCCCCCTCTGTATATAGTGTCTGATGATGTCCTCTCCCTCTGTATATAGTGTCTGATGATGTTCCCCCCTCTGTATATGGTGTCTGATGATGTCCTCCCCCTCTGTATATAGTGTCTGATGATGTCCTCTCCCTCTGTATATAGTGTCTGATGATGTCCTCTCCCTCTGTATATAGTGTCTGATGATGTCCTCCCCCTCTGTATATAGTGTCTGATGATGTCCTCTCCCTCTGTATATAGTGTCTGATGATGTCCTCCCCCTCTGTATATAGTGTCTGATGATGTCCTCCCTCTCTGTATATAGTGTCTGATGATGTCCTCCCCCTCTGTATATAGTGTATGATGATGTCCTCCCCCTGTGTATATAGTGTCTGATGATGTCCTCCCCCCTCTGTATATAGTGTCTGATGATGTCCTCCCCCTCTGTATATAGTGTCTGATGATGTCCTCTCCCGCTGTATATAGTCTCTGATGATGTCCTCCCCCTGTGTATATAGTGTCTGATGATGTCCTCCCCCATCTGTATATAGTGTCTGATGATGTCCTCCCCCTCTGTATATAGTGTCTGATGATGTCCTCCCCCTGTGTATATAGTGTCTGATGATGTCCTCCCCCCTCTGTATATAGTTTCTGATGATGTCCTCCCCCTCTGTATATAGTGTCTGATGATGTCCTCTCCCTCTGTATATAGTGTCTGATGATGTCCCCCCCTCTGTATATGGTGTCTGATGATGTCCTCCCCCTCTGTATATAGTGTCTGATGATGTCCTCCCCCTCTGTATATAGTGTCTGATGATGTCCTCTCCCGCTGTATATAGTCTCTGATGATGTCCTCCCCCTGTGTATATAGTGTCTGATGATGTCCTCCCCCATCTGTATATAGTGTCTGATGATGTCCTCCCCCTCTGTATATAGTGTCTGATGATGTCCTCCCCCTGTGTATATAGTGTCTGATGATGTCCTCCCCCCTCTGTATATAGTTTCTGATGATGTCCTCCCCCTCTGTATATAGTGTCTGATGATGTCCTCTCCCTCTGTATATAGTGTCTGATGATGTCCCCCCCTCTGTATATGGTGTCTGATGATGTCCTCCCCCTCTGTATATAGTGTCTGATGATGTCCTCTCCCTCTGTATATAGTGTCTGATGATGTCCTCTCCCTCTGTATATAGTGTCTGATGATGTCCTCCCCCTCTGTATATAGTGTCTGATGATGTCCTCTCCCTCTGTATATAGTGTCTGATGATGTCCTCCCCCTCTGTATATAGTGTCTGATGATGTCCTCCCTCTCTGTATATAGTGTCTGATGATGTCCTCCCCCTCTGTATATAGTGTATGATGATGTCCTCCCCCTGTGTATATAGTGTCTGATGATGTCCTCCCCCCTCTGTATATAGTGTCTGATGATGTCCTCCTCCTCTGTATATAGTGTATGATGATGTCCTCCCCCTGTGTATATAGTGTCTGATGATGTCCTCCCCCCTCTGTATATAGTGTCTGATGATGTCCTCCTCCTCTGTATATAGTGTATGATGATGTCCTCCCCCTGTGTATATAGTGTCTGATGATGTCCTCCCCCCTCTGTATATAGTGTCTGATAATGTCCTCCCCTCTGTATATAGTGTCTGATGATGTCCTCTCCCTCTGTATATAGTGTCTGATGATGTCCTCCCCCTGTGTATATAGTGTCTGATGATGTCCTCCCCCCTCTGTATATAGTTTCTGATGATGTCCTCCCCCTCTGTATATAGTGTCTGATGATGTCCTCTCCCTCTGTATATAGTGTCTGATGATGTCCCCCCCTCTGTATATGGTGTCTGATGATGTCCTCCCCCTCTGTATATAGTGTCTGATGATGTCCTCTCCCTCTGTATATAGTGTCTGATGATGTCCTCTCCCTCTGTATATAGTGTCTGATGATGTCCTCCCCCTCTGTATATAGTGTCTGATGATGTCCTCTCCCTCTGTATATAGTGTATGATGATGTCCTCCCCCTCTGTATATAGTGTCTGATGATGTCCTCCCTCTCTGTATATAGTGTCTGATGATGTCCTCCCCCTCTGTATATAGTGTATGATGATGTCCTCCCCCTGTGTATATAGTGTCTGATGATGTCCTCCCCCCTCTGTATATAGTGTCTGATGATGTCCTCCTCCTCTGTATATAGTGTATGATGATGTCCTCCCCCTGTGTATATAGTGTCTGATGATGTCCTCCCCCCTCTGTATATAGTGTCTGATGATGTCCTCCTCCTCTGTATATAGTGTATGATGATGTCCTCCCCCTGTGTATATAGTGTCTGATGATGTCCTCCCCCCTCTGTATATAGTGTCTGATAATGTCCTCCCCTCTGTATATAGTGTCTGATGATGTCCTCTCCCTCTGTATATAGTGTCTGATGATGTCCTCCCCCCTCTGTATATAGTGTCTGATGATGTCCTCCTCCTCTGTATATACTGTAGTGTCTGATAATGTCCTCAAGCGACACTTTTTAAAAAAAAAAAACTTCCGGGTTTTTTCTGAATCCGTCGGGTTTTCCGACGGCCACGCCCCCCGATTTCCATCGCGTGCATGCCGGCGGCGTTGCGCCACAATCTGATCGCGTGCGCCAAAAACCCGGGGCAATTCGGCGCAAATCGGAAAAATTTGTGAAAACCGACAGTAAAAAAGCAATTCCGGGCCCTTAGTAAATGACCCCCATCATCTGATTTCTCTGATAATCTCCCAAGTTTTGACGTCACAGACAATTTTATGACAACTTTAGGTTTATTTCATGATGGAGGATGAGTCTTCCCGTTACAGATCCATCTCTGCAGGTTACTCATAGTCTATCGCTCCGCTCCCATCTTACTGATCTGTAATGTAAAAGCAGTAAGAATAGAAGATTATGACACGTGTTCGGGATCTCATGGCTTAATGACATGGAGCGGATGGACATGCGGAGCAGCACTCACCATTTGTAGGGACTCCACAGTACTCCTTACATTCCTTCTCTGTGTAGAAGTGGTTACCATTTCCTTGGCAGCCGCCATATTGGAAGGTGATGCACTTTCCTTGTGTGGCATCAAATGCCCAGCGAGGGTGGATGCCCCTGCAGGGTCCCCGGACTATGGGTAAGCGGCAGGCGGCTGGAAGAGAGATGATCGGATCAGCCAGGATCAGGAATACGGGCTCCGGGGGGCTCGATAAGCCTGGATAATGGGTATGGGTGGGTGGCAGTTGTGGCAGGGGTCTGCTTGTACATGCAGGGACACCATCCATTAGTAGCTTTACAATGGACATGTTGGACAGAGCCCCCTGTTTCATGGTGGGGTGCTGTTCCTATGCTCCCTCGGTCTGGCGTGGCCATAGCTCCTGTATGTCCTCACCTTCTGTCCTGCAGGTCTGGAGACAATCTTGCTCTTTTAAAAACCTGTTCCAGTTTCCACCACAGCCGCCATAATGGAACCTCTCACAGGTCATGGAGGAGGGGTCGTAGAAATAGCGGAAGAAATACCCAAAACATGGACCAGGCTTCGGGGACAGGTAACATCCGGCTGCAAGGGGGAGATAACACATCTGGGGTTTTACATTAGTTATTTGTCTCCACCAGGAGATGATGGAGGTGCCAAGTCCCATAAATGAACGGAATTATATCCCAGGATTGTAGCTTCTCCAAGTGACGGGATACGGATATGATATCAATTGGATAGAGAAGGGTTGGAGGTCAGCAAAGCTTTGGGGAATTATGATTAACTGTTTCTGATGGAGGAAGAGGGGGGCGAGTCTCTTCATTTTCTTCTTTTGTTAATTTTTCAAGTAAACATAGATTCCTTCATTCACTGGAAGCAAGTGGAGATCTGAATAAAAGTCTCTCCACAATGAAGTTAGCCAGACCCCCCCCCCCCCCTCCATGAGAAGAAAGCACTGCTACTATCTATGTGTCATGTCATTGGATTGAAGGGACCAATAAAGATGAGGATGACCTTTTAAGAAGTGCTGGACTCTGTTATCACAGAAAGTCTACCTCTAACTAATATTGTATTTTGGTACGAGAGATGATGGCGTCGCACTCACCGGATTTGCTGGACGCCTCCGCTGCCTCATTCCCTGCTGATCTCTCAGATCTCTGAATATGAAAAGATAAAATCCAGGTCATTCTGTGTATCATGTCTGTTTGCTGTCAATGAATAGAAGAATCTCAGTATGTTAACCCTTTATGACACCCTATAGATCCCCCCGCAGTCATCTCTGGATCTTACCCTATTGGGGACGGGGTCTTCACTCAGGATGGGGGTCACAGTCAGTAAGAGCAGGAGGGGCGGCAGGAGACACAGATAAATCTTCATCCTGATGGTCCGGGGTACACTGCCGCCTCTGTCACCTCCCAAATGTGTAATGTGTCAGCGGAGGAGGGGGCCTTTGAGGGGACACAAACTAATCAATGAATTGATCAGAAGAGCAGAATTTTTTTTTCTTATTTACATGCAATTATGATTTCAGGGGACCCGGGAACTATTGATTTTAGGGGAGACAAGGATCAAATATGTACAATCCCCAAGGGGTAATATTATGTACCAACAGATGTATCTGGCAGTGGCTTATTCCCCTCTCTGCTTTTATAATACATGCATCCTCAGCTAAGCTACGTGAAACAGTGACACTTGGGGGGGACAGGACAGGGACACGCTGACACTTGGGGGACAGGGACACGCTGATACTTGGGGGGACAGGACAGGGACACGCTGACACTTGGAGGACAGGACAGGGACACGCTGACACTTGGGGGGACAGGACAGGGACACGCTGACACTTGGGGGGACAGGACAGAGACACGCTGACACTTGGGGGACAGGACAGGGACACACTGACACTTGGGGGACAGGGACACGCTGATACTTGGAGGACAGGACAGGGACACGCTGACACTTGGGGGGACAGGACAGGGACACGCTGACACTTGGGGGGACAGGACAGGGACACGCTGACACTTGGGGGACAGGACAGGGACACGCTGACACTTGGGGGACAGGGACACGCTGATACTTGGGGGGACAGGACAGGGACACGCTGACACTTGGGGGACAGGACAGGGACACGCTGACACTTGGGGGGACAGGACAGGGACACGCTGACACTTGGGGGGACAGGACAGGGACACGCTGACACTTGGGGGACAGGATAGGGACATGCTGACACTTGGGGGACAGGACAAGGACACGCTGACACTTGGGGGGGACAGGACAGGGACACGCTGACACTTGGGGGGACAGGACAGGGACACGCTGACACTTGGGGAAAGGACAGGGACACGCTGACACTTGGGGGACAGGACAGGGACACGCTGACACTTGGGGGGACAGGACAGGGACACGCTGACACTTGGGGGGACAGGACAGGGACACGCTGACACTTAGGGACAGGACAGGGACACGCTGACACCTGGGGGGACCGGACAGGGACACCCTGACACTTGGGGGGACAGGACAGGGACACGCTGACACCTGGGGGGACCGGACAGGGACACCCTGACACTTGGGGGGACAGGACAGGGACACGCTGACACTTGGGGGGGGGGGGGACAGGACAGGGACACGCTGACACTTGGGGGACAGGACAGGGACACGCTGACACCTGGGGGACAGGACAGGGACATGCTGACACTTGGGGGGACAGGACAGGGACATGCTGACACTTGGGGGGACAGGACAGGGACACGCTGACACTTGGGAGGGACAGGACAGGGACACGCTGACACTTGGGGGGACGGGACAGGGACACGCTGACACTTGGGGGGACGGGACAGGGACACGCTGACACTTGGGGGACAGGACAGGGACACGCTGACACTTGGGGGGACAGCACAGGGACACGCTGACACTTGGGGGGGACAGGACAGGGACACGCTGACACTTGGGGGGACAGGACAGGGACACGCTGACACTTGGGGGTACGGGACAGGGACACGCTGACACTTGTGGGGACAGGACAGGGACACGCTGACACTTGGGGGACAGGACAGGGACACGCTGACACTTGGGGACAGGACAGGACACGCTGACACTTGGGGGACAGGACAGGGACACGCTGACACTTGGGGGGACAGGACAGGGACACGCTGACACTTGGGGGGACAGGACAGGGACACGCTGACACTTGAGGATACAAGCAAGCAATATTTCATGTCCTCTGTCTTGCTTCTTGTTGCAGAGATACCTGATGTGTTTTGAGGTGTCCTGTGTCTCCTCCGTTCTCTCACAGGTCAGATGTTTTTTCTGCTGTCAGTTTTTTTATAGCTCACTCTCACAGAGGTCATTTACTAAGGGCCCGAATCGCGTTTTTCTGACGGGTTATCCAAATAATTCCGATTTTCCGATAATTCCGATTTTCTGAATTGCCCCGGGATTTTGGCGCACGCGATCGGATTGTGGTGCATTGGCACCAGCATGGGGGGGGGGGGGCGCATGGCCGTAACAAAAACCCACGGATTCGGAAAAACCGCCGCATTTTAAAAAAAAAAGTGTTGCTTGACTCGCGCTTACCTGAACCCCGCGTGGGACGGTGAACTTCAGTGCACTCCGACGGAATTCAGTGCTGCAGTGACACCTAGTGGATATCGGGGGAACTATCTTAGTAAATCCTGGCCGGACCCGAATCCTCCGCAGAGAACGCGCCGCTGGATCGCGAATGGACTGGGTAAGTAAATCTGCCCAATTGACTTTTTTCTCTTGATCTTTTCTTTTGGCAGCTGAGATACTCGGAATATAGCTACAGGGCCCATCCTAATATATGGCATCTCCTCTTGCTTGGATATACCTCGATGGTGATTAGGCAGGTCCAACCATGACACCCCTAGTAAGCCAGAGTTCATGTGCATACATATTTTTATCTAGAGATTGTATCATGTTTCATAGGATTAGATACACTGCTAATAAATCAGTAATGCACATGGAAGGATTAGATACACAGCTCAGCAGGCAGAAAGTATACCATGACAGGATACAGAACCGGATTCTGTCTGTTGGAGGCCCAGAGGCAAAATAAATCCTCCCAACTTATGATTGATTTTTAGCTTTTAACGTATTAAAACACAAGAAAATCATAAACACTTTCACAGTGAAGTCCATGAAATCAAAACGTGTAAGAAAAAGGGGCACATTTTTTTTTTGGGCAGTGCATTTGGAATTAATTGTTGCATGAAATATTAAATGGAACCCGCCAGAATAGAATATAATTTGTCCTGTAAAAAACAAGCCCCATAGATCTCTGTAAATAGAAAAATAAAACCGTTCTGACTTTTGGAAGGAAGGAAAGGGCTGAACAAAAAAACGCTGCAGCAATTCACTGGAAACTTAAACACTGACAAAATAAGCGGAGCAGAAACATTTAGAACTTACCTGTGTCCAAATCAAAACTATCCCTGATGAGCTGGTATATTTTAGCTACTACAATGTTTTGGGTGAGTAGTAAATGTCTGGCAATACCTGGTGTTAGGAGGAGTTATGAAGTGCACAGCCAATAAGTTGGCAAGAGAAAAAGTAAATAAAGCTACAACCAGGATAAGCTGTGTAATAGACCTAGGAAAACAGCTGCCACTATGTAATAGGTAGGTTCTTTTGTTTGGCAAGTATTGCTCACGCTTTACACAGTCTCAATAAGATATCAGTGTCCATAATGCTACACTAGTTTGTTATTATATTGGTGGCAGCTATTATGCTTGACTGAAGACTGACTGGTGGTAGTGATTATACTAGACTGAGGAGTGACTGGTGGCAGTGATTATACTATACTGAAGACTGACTGGTGGTAGTGATTATACTAGACTGAGGACTGACTGGTGGCAGTCATTATACTAGACTGAGGAGTGACTGGTGGTAGTGATTATACTAGACTGAGGACAGACTGGTGGCAGTGATTATACTAGACTGAGGACTGACTGGTGGTAGTGATTATACTAGAATGATGACTGACTGGTAATAGTGATTATACTAGAATGAGGACTGACTGGTGATTTTGATTATACTAGACAGAGGACTGACTGGTGGTAGGGATTATACTAGACTGAGGACTGACTGATGATAGTGATTATACTAGACTGAGGACTGACTGGTGGTAGTGATTATACTAGACTGAGGACCGACTGGTGGTAGTGATTATACTAGACTGAGGACCGACTGGTGGTAGTGATTATACTAGACTGAGGAATGACTGGTGGCAGTGATTATACTAGACTGAAGACTGACTGGTGGCAATGATTATATTAGACTGAGGACTGATTGTTGGCAGTGATTATACTAGACTGAAAACTGACTGGTGGCAATGATTATACTAGACTGAGGACTGACTGGTGGCAGTGATTATATTAGACTGAGGACTGATTGTTGGCAGTGATTATATTAGACTGAGGACCGACTGGTGGTAATGATTATACTTGACTGCGGACTGACTGGTGGCAGTGATTATACTAGACTGAAGACTGACTGGTGGCAATGATTATACTAGACTGAGGACTGACTGGTGGCAGTGATTATACTAGACTGAGGACTGACTGGTGGCAGTGATTATACTAGACTGAGGAATGACTGGTGGCAGTGATTATACTAGACTGAAGACTGACTGGTGGCAATGATTATACTAGACTGCGGACTGACTGGTGGTAGTAATTATACTAGACTGAGGACTGACTGCTGGTAGTGATTATACTAGACTGAGGACTGACTGGTGGCAGTGATTATACTAGACTGAGGACTGACTGGTGGTAGTGATTATACTAGACTGGGGACTGACTGGTGGTAGTGATTATACTAGACTGAGGACTGACTGGTGGTAGTGATTATACTAGACTGAGGACTGACTGGTGGTAGGGATTATACTAGACTGAGGACTAACTGGTGGTAGTGATTTTACTAGACTGACTGGTGGTAGTGATTATACTAGACTGAGGACTGATTTGTGGTAGTGATTATACTAGACTGGGGACTGAATGGTGGTAGTGATTATACTAGACTGAGGACTGACTGGTGGTAGTGATTATACTAGACTGAGGACTGACTGCTGGTAGTGATTATACTAGACTGAGGACTGACTGGTGGCAGTGATTATACTAGACTGAGGACTGACTGGTGGTAGTGATTATACTAGACTGGGGACTGACTGGTGGTAGTGATTATACTAGACTGAGGACTGACTGGTGGTAGTGATTATACTAGACTGAGGACTGACTGGTGGTAGTGATTATACTAGACTGAGGACTGACTGGTGGTAGTGATTATACTAGACTGAGGACTGACTGGTGGTACGGATTATACTAGACTGAGGACTGACTGGTGGTAGTGATTTTACTAGACTGAGGACTGACTGGTGGTAGTGATTTTACTAGACTGAGGACTGACTGCTGGTAGTGATTATACTAGACTGAGGACTGACTGGTGGTAGTGATTATACTAGACTGAGGACTGACTGGTGGTAGTGATTATACTAGACTGAGGACTGGCTGGTGGTAGTGATTATACTAGACTGAGGACTGGCTGGTGGTAGTGATTATACTAGACTGAGGAGTGACTGGTGGCAGTGATTATACTAGACTGAGGACTGGCTGGAGGCAGTGATTATACTAGACTGAGGACTGGCTGGAGGCAGTGATTATACTGGACTGAGGACTGTCTGGAGGCAGTAATTATACTAGACTGAGGACTGACTGGTGGCAGTCATTATACTAGACTGAGGACTGGCTGGAGGCAGTGATTATACTAAACTGAGGACTGGCTGGAGGCAGTGATTATACTGGACTGAGGACTGGCTGGAGGCAGTGATTATACTAGACTGAGGACTGACTGGTGGTAGTGATTATACTAGACTGAGGACTGGCTGGAGGCAGTGATTAAACTAGACTGAGGACTGGCTGGAGGCAGTGATAATACTAGACTGAGGACTGACTGGTGGTAGCGATTATACTAGACTGAGGAGTGACTGGTGGTAGCGATTATACTAGACTGAGGACTGACTGGTGGTAGTAATTATACTAGACTGAGGACTGACTGCTGGTAGTGATTATACTAGACTGAGGACTGACTGCTGGTAGTGATTATACTAGACTGAGGACTGACTGGTGGTAGTGATTATACTAGACTGGGGACTGACTGGTGGTAGTGATTATACTAGACTGAGGACTGACTGGTGGTAGTGATTATACTAGACTGAGGAGTGACTGGTGGCAGTGATTATACTAGACTGAGGTCTTACTGGTGGTAGTAATTATACTAGACTGAGGTCTGACTGGTGGTAGTGATTATACTAGACTGAGGACTGACTGGTGGTAGTGATTATACTAGACTGAGGAGTGACTGGTGGCAGTGATTATACTAGACTGAGGTCTTACTGGTGGTAGTAATTATACTAGACTGAGGTCTGACTGGTGGTAGTGATTATACTAGACTGAGGACTGACTGGTGGTAGTGATTATACTAGACTGAGGACTGACTGGTGGTAGTGATTATACTAGACTGAGGACTGACTGGTGGTAGTGATTATACTAGACTGAGGACTGACTGGTGGTAGTGATTATACTAGACTGAGGACTGGCTGGTGGTAGTGATTATACTAGACTGAGGACTGACTGGTGGTAGTGATTATACTAGACTGAGGACTGACTGGTGGTAGTGATTATACTAGACTGAGGACTGACTGGTGGTAGTGATTATACTAGACTGAGGAATGACTGGTGGCAGTGATTATACTAGACTGAGGACTGGCTGGAGGCAGTGATAATACTAGACTGAGGACTGGCTGGAGGCAGTAATTATACTAGACTGAGGACTGACTGGTGGTAGTGATTATACTAGACTGAGGACTGGCTGGTGGCAGTGATTAAACTAGACTAGGGACTGACTGGTGGTAGTGGTTATACTAGACTGAGGACTGACTGGTGGCAGTGATTATACTAGACTGAGGACTGGCTGGAGGCAGTGATTATACTAGACTGAGGACTGGCTGGAGGCAGTGATTATACTAGACTGAGGACTGACTGGTGGTAGTGATTATACTGATCTGAGGACTGGCTGGAGGCAGTGATTAATCTAGGCTGAGGACTGACTGGTGGCAGTCATTATACTAGACTGAGGACTGGCTGGAGGCAGTGATTATACTGGACTGAGCACTGGCTGGAGGCAGTGATTATACTAGACTGAGGACTGACTGGTGGTAGTGATTATACTAGACTGAGGACTGGCTGGAGGCAGTGATTAAACTAGACTAGGGACTGACTGGTGGTAGTGGTTATACTAGACTGAGGACTGACTGGTGGCAGTGATTATACTAGACTGAGGACTGGCTGGAGGCAGTGATTATACTGGACTGAGGACTGGCTGGAGGCAGTGATTATACTAGACTGAGGACTGGCTGGTGGTAGTGGTTATACTAGACTGAGGACTGACTGGTGGCAGTTATTATACTAGACTGAGGACTGGCTGGAGGCAGTGATTATACTGGACTGAGGACTGGCTGGAGGCAGTGATTATACTGATCTGAGGACTGGCTGGAGGCAGTGATTAATCTAGGCTGAGGACTGACTGGTTGCAGTCATTATACTAGACTGAGGACTGGCTGGAGGCAGTGATTATACTAAACTGAGGACTGGCTGGAGGCAGTGATTATACTGGACTGAGGACTGGCTGGAGGCAGTGATTATACTAGACTGAGGACTGACCGGTGGTAGTGATTATACTAGACTGAGGACTGGCTGGAGGCAGTGATTAAACTAGACTGAGGACTGGCTGGAGGCAGTGATTATACTGGACTGAGGACTGGCTGGAGGCAGTGATTATACTGGACTGAGGACTGGCTGGAGGCAGTGATTATACTAGACTGAGGACTGACCGGTGGTAGTGATTATACTAGACTGAGGACTGGCTGGAGGCAGTGATGATACTAGACCGAGGACTGGCTGGAGGCAGTGATTATACTGATCTGAGGACTGGCTGGAGGCAGTGATTATACTGGACTGAGGACTGGCTGGAGGCAGTGATTATACTAGACTGAGGACTGGCTGGAGGCAGTGATGATACTAGACCGAGGACTGGCTGGAGGCAGTGATTATACTGATCTGAGGACTGGCTGGAGGCAGTGATTATACTGGACTGAGGACTGGCTGGAGGCAGTGATTATACTAGACTGAGGACTGGCTGGAGGCAGTGATGATACTAGACCGAGGACTGGCTGGAGGCAGTGATTATACTGATCTGAGGACTGGCTGGAGGCAGTGATTATACTGATCTGAGGACTGGCTGGAGGCAGAGATTATACTAGACTGAGGACTGACTGGTGGCAGTGATTATACTAGACTGAGGACTGACTGGTGGTAGTGATTATACTAGACTGAGGACTGACTGGTGGTAGTGATTATACTAGACTGAGGACTGACTGGTGGCAGTGATTATACTAGACTGAGGACTGACTGGTGGCAGTGATTATACTAGACTGAGGACTGGCTGGAGGCAGTGATTATACTGGACTGAGGACTGGCTGGAGGCAGTGATTATACTGATCTGAGGACTGGCTGGAGGCAGTGATTAATCTAGGCTGAGGACTGACTGGTTGCAGTCATTATACTAGACTGAGGACTGGCTGGAGGCAGTGATTATACTAAACTGAGGACTGGCTGGAGGCAGTGATTATACTGGACTGAGGACTGGCTGGAGGCAGTGATTATACTAGACTGAGGACTGACCGGTGGTAGTGATTATACTAGACTGAGGACTGGCTGGAGGCAGTGATTAAACTAGACTGAGGACTGGCTGGAGGCAGTGATTATACTGGACTGAGGACTGGCTGGAGGCAGTGATTATACTGGACTGAGGACTGGCTGGAGGCAGTGATTATACTAGACTGAGGACTGACCGGTGGTAGTGATTATACTAGACTGAGGACTGGCTGGAGGCAGTGATGATACTAGACCGAGGACTGGCTGGAGGCAGTGATTATACTGATCTGAGGACTGGCTGGAGGCAGTGATTATACTGGACTGAGGACTGGCTGGAGGCAGTGATTATACTAGACTGAGGACTGGCTGGAGGCAGTGATGATACTAGACCGAGGACTGGCTGGAGGCAGTGATTATACTGATCTGAGGACTGGCTGGAGGCAGTGATTATACTGGACTGAGGACTGGCTGGAGGCAGTGATTATACTAGACTGAGGACTGGCTGGAGGCAGTGATGATACTAGACCGAGGACTGGCTGGAGGCAGTGATTATACTGATCTGAGGACTGGCTGGAGGCAGTGATTATACTGATCTGAGGACTGGCTGGAGGCAGAGATTATACTAGACTGAGGACTGACTGGTGGCAGTGATTATACTAGACTGAGGACTGACTGGTGGTAGTGATTATACTAGACTGAGGACTGACTGGTGGTAGTGATTATACTAGACTGAGGACTGACTGGTGGCAGTGATTATACTAGACTGAGGACTGACTGGTGGCAGTGATTATACTAGACTGAGGACTGACTGGTGGTAGTGATTATACTAGACTGAGGACTGACTGGTGGTAGTGATTATACTAGACTGAGGACTGACTGGTGGCAGTGATTATTCTAGACTGAGGACTGACTGGTGGCAGTGATTATACTAGACTGAGGACTGACTGGTGGCAGTGATTATACTAGACTGAGGACTGACTGGTGGCAGTGATTATACTGGACTGAGGACTGGCTGGAGGCAGTGATGATACTAGACTGAGGACTGACTGGTGGCAGTGATTATACTGGACTGAGGACTGGCTGGAGGCAGTGATGATACTAGACTGAGGACTGGCTGGAGGCAGTGATTATACTGATCTGATGACTGGCTGGAGGCAGTGATTATACTGGACTGGGGACTGGCTGGAGGCAGTGATTATACTAGACTGAGGACTGGCTGGAGGCAGTGATTATACTGATCTGATGACTGGCTGGAGGCAGTGATTATACTGGACTGGGGACTGGCTGGAGGCAGTGATTAATCTAGGCTGATGACTGAAAGGTGGTAGTTATAGTAGTAGTAGTGTTATGTTTATACGCTTCACCACCCCATATATAGATTATGATGAAATCATCACTCATTCCAGGGAATAATGTATTCAAGCATTTTATTGGTAGTGGTAAAGCAATCCAAAATCTAGTAATGTGCAAGCTTTGGGACAGGTCCTTTGTCAGGCATTAAAAGTATATACAAAAGTATACATTATGATACAATTGCAGCCGAGATCCGGGGTGCACGTCACTAATAGATCACACCGCATGTGCTGGATGTCGGCTGGCGGAGCGGCGCCTTTAACATAGGGCATGTGACACAATTTGCAAATTAAATAAGGCGCTCAGTCCGAATCAGTCGGACTGTCTGAAGGCACACCCCCTAATTTGGGTCGCATGGAAGCTGCGCCACAAAAGGGTTGTGTGCAACACAATCCCAGCGCTCACACTTCTTATATACCTGTGCAAGCCATTTTAGCCTAGAAGAACATGCACAGTCTGACAAAAGTGCGTGCAACCCTTAGTAAAAGAGCCCCACTGGGGCAGATTTACTTACCTGGTCCAGTCGTGATCCAACGGCACGTTCTCAAATGCTGATTCGGCTTCTGCCGGGATTCACTAAGGTCGTGCTCCCGATGTCCACTAGGTGTCGCTGCTGCGTTGAAGTCCGCCGGAGTTCACCTCCTCCGTCTCGCTCCTCCGTCTTTAAAATTCTGTGGTTTTTCCGCATCCATCGGATTTTCCCACGGCCGCGCCGGCCCGATTTCTGTCGCGTGAAAGCTGGCGCCGATAAGCCACAATCATATCACGTTCCCCAAAATCCCGGGGCAAATCGGAAAAATTAGGGAAACCCGGCAGAAAAATGCAATTCGGACCTTTAGTAAATGAGCCCCACTGTGTTCCTTGTGCTGCCTTTGGACTAAAGGGAAAAGAAATGAAGTAATTTTAGCCATTTTTGTACATAAGGGGCAGTATTATAGTAGTTATATTCTTGTACATAGGGGGCAGTATTATAGTAGTTATATTCCTGTACATAGGGGGCAGTATTATAGTAGTTATATTCTTGTACATAGGGGGCAGTATTATAGTAGTTATATTCTTGTACATAGGAGGCAGTATTATAGTAGTTATATTCTTGTACATAGGGGGCAGTATTATAGTAGTTATATTCTTGTACATAGGAGGCAGTATTATAGTAGTTATATTCTTGTACATAGGGGGCAGTATTATAGTAGTTATATTCTTGTACATAGGGGGCAGTATTATAGTGGTTATATTCCTGTACATAGGGGGCAGTATTATAGTAGTTATATTCCTGTACATAGGGGGCAGTATTATAGTAGTTATATTCTTGTACATAGGGGGCAGTATTATAGTAGTTATATTCTTGTACATAGGAGGCAGTATTATAGTAGTTATATTCCTGTACATAGGAGGCAGTATTATAGTAGTTATATTCCTGTACATAGGAGGCAGTATTATAGTAGTTATATTCTTGTACATAGGGGGCAGTATTATAGTAGTTATATTCTTGTACATAGGGGGCAGTATAATAGTAGTTATATTCTTGTACATAGGGGGCAGTATTATAGTAGAAATATTCTTGTACATAGGGGGCAGTATTATAGTAGTTATATTCCTGTACATAGGGGGCAGTATTATAGTAGTTATATTCTTGTACATAGGGGGTAGTATTATAGTAGTTATATTCTTGTACATAGGGGGCAGTATAATAGTAGTTATATTCTTGTACATAGGGGGCAGTATTATAGTAGTTATATTCCTGTACATAGGGGGCAGTATTATAGTAGTTATATTCCTGTACATAGGGGGCAGTATTATAGTAGTTATATTCTTGTACATAGGAGGCAGTATTATAGTAGTTATATTCCTGTACATAGGGGGCAGTATTATAGTAGTTATATTCTTGTACATAGGGGGCAGTATTATAGTAGTTATATTCTTGTACATAGGGGGCAGTATTATAGTAGTTATATTCCTGTACATAGGGGGCAGTATTATAGTAGTTATATTCTTGTACATAGGGGGCAGTATTATAGTAGTTATATTCCTGTACATAGGGGGCAGTATTATAGTAGTTATATTCTTGTACATAGGGGGCAGTATTATAGTAGTTATATTCCTGTACATAGGGGGCAGTATTATAGTAGTTATATTCTTGTACATAGGGGGCAGTATTATAGTAGTTATATTCCTGTACATAGGGGGCAGTATTATAGTAGTTATATTCCTGTATATAGGGGGCAGTATTATAGTAGTTATAGTCTTGTACATAGGGGGCAATTTTTATTAGTAAAAACAAACAAAAATTTACAATACATTCTTGTCAGAATGAAAAATAAAACAATTATTTAACAAAGATCAAACACATCAGCAAAATAATGAATTTAGAGTAACTTCAAATTAAAAAGTCCATCACTGGTAATAAGGGAAAAAAAGAAATAAACAGAATTCCATGACATATAATCCATCACTGTAGATTTATGTTCCTCCATAACTGAACATTCTCACTCTTTTTCCTGAACTCTAATGATCGGATCCACCTCAGCTCTGATAGTATCTGTGTGACTGCGGTCATGGGCTGGAAGGACTCATTATGGACGGACACTCTGGTCCTGGTGTGCCAGTGGTAGTATTTAGTTACCGTGATGATCAGGTACATGGTCCCCCTGTCGATGCCGGCTACCTGTGGTGTCACCCCATAGATTATGTCCGGGTAGGTCAGAGACTGCAGTCTTGGTATCCTAAGCCTGCGGGACACCTCCTGCCATATCCGTCTCCCTCCCTGGCACTCGGTAATGAAGTGCTGCATCGTCTCCTCCTGCTGACAACCCAAGGGACACATACGGTCTGAGACACTTAAAAACTTTAAATTACCCCTAACAAAAAGTTTCCAATGTCGAATAGTTTTGCAGGAAGCCTAGGACTATTGAGGAGCGTCAGACTTTTCTGCAATGTGGCCGTTGTGCAGTCCCTCAGAGCTGGCTGTAAAGTATAAAAGGTCCTACAGACACTGGTGTAAAGGTCCTTCCTGGTCTTACTCTCCAGATAGGTCTTATCTATTCTCCACTTTTTCACACACCTGAGACCATACTCCAGATACTGGGGGAGGAAGCCAGGAGTCCATCGGCCCCTCTTGAGACTGCCGCCTCGCACCCAAGACTCTGCAAAAGGCAATATCCAGTCCCTGACACTACTTACCCACAGGAGACCATTATTTGAGTCCAGGCATCCAAAATTAACTTTCAGAAACATGGAGTCAAAAAAGACCCTTGGATTTAACATATCCAGCCCACCCTCTCTCCTCTGCAGGTAGGTGATCCCTCTTTTTACTGGGTTCAACCTGTTCCCCCATAAAAGCTGGAAGAACAGGCTAAAGAGCCTAGCGGAGAAAGATTCTGGCAAAGGAAAGACGACAGAGACGTAGAGGAAGACAGGGACCAGGTAAGTCTTCAGCAGAGTAACCCTTTCTCTATAGGTCAGCCTCCAGTTCTTCCATCGCTGAATCTTTACATTTCCGGTTTCCAACTTCTCTTCCCAATTTAGTTTGGCATTGTCTTCCCTCCCAAATTTAATCCCAAGGATCTTAATATGGGTGGAGGCCTTGGCGAACTGTGGCAGATCAAAGCCAGGAGCAGTATCCAATGTCCAGAAAGCTTGACTCTTCTCAAGGTTGACCAGAGACCCGGAGGCCCCTGAGTAACTTCTGATGGCTGTGGATAACATCTCCACCTCACGAGGCTCAGATATCACCACAGTCACATCATCCGCGTAGGCGACTACCTTCAAAGGCAAGCAATGGGGGACCGGCACCCCCTGAAAATCACACCGCTGCAGTGATCGCAGAAACAAGTCTATGGCAAACACATACAGCAGTGGACTCAGGGGGCAGCCCTGTCGCACCCCGGCCTCTACTTCAAAAGTGTCCCCCTGCCAACCATTGATCAGAGGAAAGCTCTTCGCCTCTCTGTACAAAGTTCTCAGCCAATCTATAAATTGTCCCGGAATACCGTACTTTGACAAAGTGGCCCATAGATAATCGTGATCAACCCTGTCAAAGGCTTTAGCCTGGTCCAGACCTACAACATATCTCCCACACCTCAGGGCTTTACATCTCTCAAACATCTCTCTTATCGAGATGACTGCTCCAGAGATGTTCCGCCCTCTTACTGTGCCGTACTGAGAGCCTGCCAACAGTGCCGAGGACAAACAGACTAACCTAGAAAACAGAATTTTTGCCAAAATCTTCCGGTCAACATTCAAGAGGGCGATCGGCCTCCAGTTCTTGATGTCACTAGGCTCCTTACCTTAATAAGGGAGGACACTCTCATGGATGGAGGCATCAGGTGATTTTCTAGACAATTTGTAAGCACATCCACAAGGATCGGGGCTAAGAGGTCTTTAAACTTTTTATAAAATTCTGCTGTTATCCCATCTGGTCCTGGTGCCTTCTTCAGATGTAACTTATCAATGGCCTCTTTAACCTCCTCCTCTGTTATTCCTGCTGTCAAAGGAGAAAAGTCCAAATCTTTAGTGTCAGGACCTGGAGTTGCCTCCAAGAATTGAGCCATTTTCTCTTTATCCAAAACCTTCTTCTGAAATAACTCAGCATAGTAGGATCTCACCACCCCCAGGATACCCTCCCGAGATTCCTGTAAAACTCCCTGGGAGTCAGTGAGACCTGTGATCGATTTTTTTTCCACACGTACCAGGCAATTTTCATACGGATCAGGAACGCCGAGAGTCCCGTAATCCCGTTCTACAACAAGAGACGTGTAGCGGCTGTACTGATACTGCTTTATCTCAGATTTCAGTCGGTCAATCGTTTGTTTGTCCCCCCCACCCGCCGAATACAGTGACTCCAATTCTCTCCGCAGCTTGAGATACTGGCTGTACTTACTCTTACCCTTCTTCACTGACAGTCTCTTTAAGAGGGACCTGATCTCCTCCTTGACGTTCTCCCACCAGTCAGATATGTTGTCATAGAAGTCTACTCTCTGGAGCTGGTCCTGAAAAAGGGAGTGGATACAATTCTGGACACAGACATCATCCAGGATGCTAGAATTGAGCCTCCATAACCCCCGACCAATGTCCGAGCGGTTAGAGGCTCCCATACAAAAAAATAACGCCAGGTGATCAGAATATGGGACGGCCTTCTCACTCATCCCACTAACAGTCTCCGAGGGACTCACAAATGCCATGTCAATCCTACTGCTCCTGTCAGCACATGTGTAGGTGTACTTGGGTTTCCTGCCACCCAGGGTAAACACATCACATAGATGGGCCTGTGATATGATGCTCTTTAGGACTTTGGAGTCTCTGACCACTGCTCTGCCCGAGGACCTGTCACCCGATGTCAAAGTAACATTAAAGTCACCCGCCATTATCACAGGGATTGAGGTAAATAGATATTGTTTTACCTCATTGAACAGCTGGATTCTCTCCGTCACTGTCTGTGGGCCATAGATGTTGATCAGCCGGAGCCGCCTACCATGGATTGTCCCTTCCAGCACCAGGCACCTCCCCATAGCGACCTCCGTCAGCCTGTGCACCGTCACGTCTGTGGTGTTAAACAGTATGGCGACCCCGGCGTACGGCTCCACAGCCAGTGACCAGTAAGAAGGACCAGACCGCCACTCACGCTCAGCCTCACGGAGATGCCCTAAGGTGGTCAGACGGGTCTCCTGCAGGAAGATAACATCAGCGTCCAGATATCTCAGGTGGTCATACACGGCGTGTCTGGTCCTTCTTACTTTAATGCTGTTAACATTGCTAGAAGCAACTCTTAGAGAGAATACAGCCATCACAATGATAAAGAGCAGAGCAGCGACCCCCATCATCATGAGTCAGAGTCAGATTCCCTCTGCCTACCACCAGTCTCCATGTCTGACAGGGGGTCTCCAGCTTCAGAAGAAGGGGGCTTCTTTTTTGTCGGAGGGTCTTCTGTATCCCCGTCACACTCATTATCAATGCGTTCTAACTCACGCTCAAAATCTCCATCTGACTCTGATAAGACATCAAATCTATTGGAAAGGACCATGACCCCGGCATCACCACTGGATTTTTTCATGGTCTTAGACCCTGCACCATACTCTGTCTCAGGCTTACGGGAGGATTTGTCTTTTTTCTTTCTTTTGTTCTTTTTGGCCTCCTCATATTTGGTAGTAGATGTTATAGAGGCTGCTGCCTGAGGCTGGTCCTGAGTGACAACCTCCATATTCTGCTGAGTGCGGACTGCTCTCTGAGGTTCTGGCGCAGTATCACCTGACCCCTGCCTAGTTAGTATTAGACCTGACATCAAGGCCTCCTCCTCTAAGGCGTCTGCCTCCTGCACCATCTCATCATCGGAGAAATCCCTGGCGATGTTGTGCCAGGCCTCCGGGCAATCCTTGTGTGGGTGGCCCATCTCTCCGCAGAGGTTACATCTGACCATCTCACAGGTGGCACTGAGATGGCCGACCTCCCCACACAGGTTGCACTTTACTACTGTGCATACTTTGGCCACATGCCCGATCTTACCGCATCTAAAACACTTTCTCGGCTGCCCGGGATAGAAGCAGACGCCTTTCTCTCTGCCTATGAAGAAGCTGTTGGGGAGGTGCAGGGTGATGTTATTATACTGGCGTAACTTCACCAGTACCTTCCACCCTCCAGTCCAGATACCGTCGGCGTCTCTATTCTTGGTGAGGTCAGACACAAGATCACAATGGCGCCTGAGCCACACCAGAATATCCTGAGGGGGAACAGACTTATTCCAAAAGATGATATTTACCACTACGGTACCTGGCCTGGATATGGGGACAAACGTGAACTTACACCAGCCGTCAGTGTCCCTGAACCGGGGGAGTTTGTCCCAGAACCTATCCAGACTAGACATGAGCTTAAAGCTGACATCATAGCCCTGTCTGTCTGGAAGGTTGATGACTGCCAGGATGTCATCAGGCGTGAACCCCATCTGGCGGCACAGGAGATCCCGCACCACAAACCTCCTATCTGGGAGATCTTCCTTAGCGCCTCTGTTCTTAAAGCGCACCACGTTCCTCCTCTTAAACGCCTGCCCGGAGTATTGTGCACTGGAGGTAAAGGAGGGAGCACCGCGGCTCCAGGCATTTCTAGGAGGCTCTTGACGGGGTTCACTCTGGCTATTAGGGGGAGGGTCTAATCTAGGGGGATCTGACTTATTTGGGGGGCTTGATGTTAGAGGGGGGAAATCACATACATCATCCTGTACAACCCCCTGCGCCCCATCCACCTCTATGCTATTATTAGATGGTTGCATATCCCAGACAGACTGAGGGTCCCCTCCATCCCCCAACCCCTCAGGTTCATCAGAATGTCCCCCAGTCTCGGTCACAGCAGCACAGATCTCCTGGGACAATGCATCAGTCTGACACACAGAGGAAAATGCTTTGTCTTGCTGCTGCGCAGTCACTGCTGGGACTTGTTGTACCACATCCTCGTGCTCCTCAGTGACTGCTGCAGAGGTCTGCGGCTGATCCTGCGACTGTCCCTTTTGGAAGGAGAAACTAGCAGGTTTCAGTACAGGTGTTGTAACACGGGGCGCATCTGGGATCTTGGGTCTGGAGTCACAGCTCTGCCTCTGCTGAGAGAAGCGCTCCCTATTCCGATATGTCTCAGCCAGGGTTCCCATCTTCTCCAGAACACAGTCCATGTCCCTCACCACCTGTGCCAGCTCTATGCTCAGTGAGTGCAGCTTGGTATCATACAGTCTCTTACTCTCTGGATGCGCAGTTTTCAGGTTATACATACAGTCTATCTGCATCTGCAGCATTTCCTTATGGTGGCTAAGCTCCCCCATCCTCCTTACCAGTCCTGGGATCTCCTCTGCTAGCCTCAGCTCAGGCGCTCGCACGGTCTCCTTCCCCTGCTGTGCTGGTCGGGGTGCTGCTCCAGGTGGTCTAGGAGCACCCGTCTCCTTTGCAGCTCCAGTCTTTCTGCCTGCAGTGGCAGAGCTTGAGGCCTGTTCACACTGTGCAGGGACACTCAGCGGCTTAGCTGTAGATCTGGTGCGGCCTGTGCAGGCCATGCTGGACACCACATCCTTCTGCAGTAAGTTCTCTTGCAGGGTTTGTCTCTCCAGGGATGTTCTTCTCTGTCTGGGTGCAGGAGTGGGGGGGCTGTGCACCTGCTGCTCGTCCTGCACTCACCACCTGTGCCGCTCCATGCTGGCCGGGCCTGGGACTCACTTCCATCATTGCTTCACTCACTTTGTTTTCTTGTATCTTCTTTACAACATCCATATTCTGTTGACTTTCTTCCTTACAAATGACTCTGGGATTTCCATCCCTTGTAGAAATTGTATGGGAGTTTTCTCCCGGTGTAGGCCTGGAAGCCTGGGCCTTGCTTGGGGAATCTCCCCACCCAGGGTGGCCCCGCCCTGGGCTCGCTCCAGACATCAGGAGACTCAGGAGCTCAGCTCTAACACAACCTCCCAGCAAGGGGGCAGTATTATAGTAGTTATATTCTTGTACATAGGGGGCAGTATTATAGTAGTTATATTCTTGTACATAGGGGGCAGTATTATAGTAGTTATATTCCTGTACATAGGAGGCAGTATTATAGTAGTTATATTCTTGTACATAGGGGGCAGTATTATAGTAGTTATATTCCTGTACATAGGGAGCAGTATTATAGTAGTTATATTCTTGTACATAGGGGGCAGTATTATAGCAGTTATATTCCTGTACATAGGGGGCAGTATTATAGTAGTTATATTCCTGTACATAGGGGGCAGCATTATAGTAGTTATATTCTTGTACATAGGGGGCAGTATTATAGTAGTTATATTCCTGTACATAGGGGGGCAGTATTATAGTAGTTATATTCTTGTACATAGGGGCAGTATTATAGTAGTTATATTCCTGTACATAGGGGGGCAGTATTATAGTAGTTATATTCTCGTACATAGGGGGCAGTATTATAGTAGTTATATTCTTGTACATAGGAGGCAGTATTATAGTAGTTATATTCTTGTACATAGGGGGCAGTATTATAGTAGTTATATTCCTGTACATAGGGGGGCAGTATTATAGTAGTTATATTCCTGTACATAGGGGGCAGTATTAAAGTAGTTATATTCCTGTACATAGGGGACAGTATTATAGTAGTTATATTCCTGTACATAGGGGGCAGTATCATAATAGTTATATTCTTGTACATAGGGGGCAGTATTATAGTAGTTATATCCTTGTACATAGGGGGCAGTATTATAGTAGTTATATTCCTGTACATAGGGGCAGTATTATAGTAGTTATATTATTGTACATAGAGAGCAGTATTATAGAAGTTATATTCTTGTACATAGGGGGCAGTATTATAGTAGTTATATTCTTGTACATAGGGGGCAGTATTATAGTAGTTATATAGCACAAGAAAAAATGTTTGAAGATCAGCTCACCCCTATGATGGTCCTCGTTTGGCCAGGGAACGACAGGTTGCACGGGAGCCTGGGTCCAGTCCGGACTTTGGACCGCCACTCGGGCGAAATGGAAAGTTTTCCATTATAGTAGTTATATTCCTGTACATAGGGGGCAGTATTATAGTAGTTATATTCCTGTACATAGGGAGCAGTATTATAGTAGTTATATTCTTGTACATAGGGGGCAGTATTATAGTAGTTATATTCCTGTACATAGGGGGCAGTATTATAGTAGTTATATTCCTGTATATAGGGGGCAATTTTTATTAGTATAAAACAAAAATAAATACAGAAATACTTTTTCCATCAAAATAAATCATAGATCATTCAGTATAAATCATACATGTTCAAAAAAATTTAAATTTATATTAAATGTAACTTAAGAGTCCATTTTGGCTGAAAGGGAAATAAAGAAAAACATAAGAAAACATATGCATCCACATTATATAATCAGACATATTTCATTCTAGATGGATGTTCCTCCAGAGTCTTATATTCTGCCCCTTTTTCCTGACCTCTAGTGACCGGATCCACCTGAGCTCGGACATGATGAGGCTTATGGCCTTATGATGGTGGAATGGCTCGCTATGTATGGACACTCTGGTTCTCATGTGCCAGTGATAGTACTTGATGACCTGTATAACTATGTACATGGTCTCCTGGCTGAAGTTATGTACAGAAGGTGTCACTCCATACAGCATCTCGGGGTACCTGAGGGACTGCAGTGATGGGATTCTTAGCTTGGTGGATATGTCACGCCAGATGTTCCGTCCACCCCAGCACTCTGATATAAAGTGGACCATTGTCTCCTCCTGCTGACACCCGAGGGGACACATGCGATCAGTCACACTTAGGAATTTTAGATTCCCCCTCACAAACAGTTTACCCTGTAATGAGAGCCAGGCAATGTCACGAAACTTATAGGGCAGCCTCCGACCATTCAGAAACCTCAGACTGTCCTTTAGGGTGGCGGTTGGACAGTCTGGGAGTGCCAGTTGTAAGCAATAGAAGGTCCTGCAGACTCTGGAGTACACATCTTTTCTGGTCTTAGTTTCTAGGAAAGACTTTTCAATGCCCCATTTCCTTAAACACCGTATCCCATACTCCAGATACTGGGGGAGGAAGCCAAGAGTCCATCGACCCCTCTTGAGACTGCCGCCTCGCACCCAAGACTCTGCAAAAGGCAATATCCAGTCCCTGACACTACTTACCCACAGGAGACCATTATTTGAGTCCAGGCAACCAAAATTTACTTTCAGAAACATGGAGTCAAAGAAAACCCTTGGATTTAACATATCCAGTCCACCCTCTCTCCTCTGCAGGTAGGTGATCCCTCTTTTAACCGGGTTCAACCTGTTCCCCCATAAAAGTTGGAAGAACAGGCTAAAGAGCCTAGCGGAGAAAGATTCTGGCAAAGGAAATACGACAGAGACGTAAAGGAAGACAGGGACCAGGTAAGTCTTCAGCAGAGTAACCCTTTCTCTATAGGTCAGCCTCCAGTTCTTCCATCGCTGAACCTTTACATTTCCGGTTTCCAACTTATCCTCCCAGTTTAGTGTGGAATTGTCTTCCCTCCCGAATTTCACCCCAAGGATCTTAATATGGGTGGAGGCCTTGGCGAATTGTGGCAGGTCAAAGCCAGGAGCAGTATCCAATGTCCAGAAAGCTTGACTCTTCTCTAGGTTGACCAGAGACCCGGAGGCCTCTGAGTAACTTCTGATGGCTGCAGACAACATCTCCACCTCACGAGGTTCAGATATCACCACAGTCACATCATCCGCGTAGGCAACAACATCCAGGGGCAAACAATGGGGGACCGGCACCCCCTGAAAATCACACCGCTGCAGTGATCTCAGGAACGGGTCGATAGCAAACACATACAGCAGTGGACTCAGGGGGCAGCCTTGTCGCACCCCTGCCTCTACCCTGAAAGTGTCCCCCTGCCAACCATTGATCAGAGGAAAGCTCTCAGCCTCTCTATACAAAGTCCTGAGCCAATCCAAAAATTGTCCCGGAATACCGTACTTTGATAAAGTTGCCCATAGATAATCATGGTCAACCCTGTCAAAGGCTTTAGCCTGGTCCAGACCTACAACATATCTCCCACACCTCAGAGCTTTACATCTCTCAAACATCTCTCTTATCGAGATGACTGCTCCAGAGATGTTCCGCCCTTTTACCGTGCCGTACTGAGAGCCTGCCAAGAGTGCCGGGGACAAACAGACTAATCTAGAGAATAGAATTTTTGCCAGAATTTTCCTATCAACATTCAAAAGGGCGATCGGCCTCCAGTTCTTGATGTCACTAGGCTCTTTCCCTTTGGATAGCAGGATCAACGATGAGACCCTCATGGATGGAGGCATCAGGTGATTTTCTAGACAATTTCTGTAAACATCCACAAGGATTGGAGCCAAGAGGTCTCTAAACTTCTTATAAAATTCTGCTGTAATACCGTCAGGACCTGGTGCCTTCTTCAGATTTAACTTATCAATGGCCTCTTTTATCTCCTCCACCGTTATTCCTGCTGTCAAAGGAGAAAAGTCCAATTCTCTAGTATCAGGGCCTGGAGTTGCCTCCAAGAATTGGGCCACTTTTTCCTTACCCAAAGCTTTCTTCTGAAACAAGTCAGTATAGTACGATCTCACCACTCCCAGGATTCCCTCCCGAGACTCTTGTAAAACACCCTGGGAGTCAGTGAGACCTGCGATCAGTTTTTTCTCCACACGCTCCCGGCAATTCTCAAATGGATCAGGTGCCCCTCGGGTGCCATAGTCCCTTTCCACTACCAGGGAGGTGTACCTACTGTACTGATACTGTCTTATCTCAGATTTCAGCCGGTCAATGCTTTGTTGGTCATCCCCACCCGCCGAATAGAGTGACTCCAATTCTTTACGCAGTCTCAGATACTGGCTGTACTTACTTCTCCCCTTCTTAATTGACAGTCTTTGCAAGAGGGATCGGATCTCCTCCTTGACGTCCTCCCACCAGTCGGCCATGTTGTCATAAAAATCCACTCTTTCCATTTGATGATGAAAGAAAGAGTAAATGTATTCCTGGACAGAATCGTCATCTAACAGACTAGAATTTAGTCTCCACAGCCCTCTACCAACATCAGGATACTTAGAGGCACCCAAACAAAAATATAAGGCCAAATGATCGGAGTATGGGACCGTTCTTTCCCTTTTTTCTCCAATGGCTTCAGTAGGACTCACCAGAGCGAGATCAATCCTACTGCTGCGTCCTGCACATGTGTAAGTAAACTTAGGACTCCTACCACCCTGTACAAAAACATCGGACAGGCCAGCCTGCTGAATTATACTATTAAGGACCTTACAGTCCCTGGTAAGGGGCCTACCGTTCCTGTCCCTGGTGGTAGTGGTGGCATTAAAGTCCCCGGCCATGATGACTGGAATAGACGTGAATAGATAAGGCTTCACATCATTAAAAAGCTGAGTCCTTTCGGTCAATGTCTGTGGGCCATAGATGTTAATGAGCCGGAGTCTTCTGCCTCTGATGGTGACCTCTAGCAGCAGGCACCGTCCCATCGATACCTCGGTGAGTCTGTGGACGGTGACATCATGGGTGTTAAATATGATAGAGACTCCGGCATAAGGCTCCACAGCCAGCGACCAAAAGGAAGGACCAGACTGCCAATCTCTCTCCGCCTCTCGTATGAGACCCAAGGTGTTTAAACGGGTCTCCTGTAAGAAAAACACATCGACATTGAGATATTTCAGATGTTCGTACACAACATGTCTGGTCCTTCTAGCCCTAATACTATTCACATTGCTGGAGATCACAGTAAGATGGAAGTGCGCCATCATGAGAAGAAATAGAAAGATCAACCCCATCATCATAAATCAGAGTTGTCTTCCTGACTACCGGTTTCCATATCCCAAACTGACTGTGACTCGGCATGAAGGGGTTTCCTTTTTGTGGGAGGATCCCCCCCTGGGTCGTCATCATACTCCTCCATCATGCGCTTCAGTTCTCTCTCAATCTCCTCCTCTCCATCTGACTCGGACAGTACGCTGTACCTATTAGTGGTCACAGTAACATCAGCCTGACTCTGCATTTTCACTTTTGAGGGTTTTTGGACGGTAGTCCACGCACTCTCAGGTTTTCGGGTGCTCCTGTCCTTCTTCCTCTTTTTAACACTATGATTTCCCCCAGTGGTGGGTGTCAAGTCAGGGGAAGAGACGGGCGCTGGCTGCACTAATGGCTGCTCCCCTACCTCCATGTCTCCCTCAGTGTTACCTGTCCCTGGATGGTCTGGGGCAGCACCACTAATATCAGGAGTTTCTGGCACTGTACACACTGACCCTGATAATAGGGCCTCCTCCTCCTGCTCCTCCTCTGGTACATCTGCCCCTTCCATCAGGTCTTCATCGGGGAGGTCCCTACAGATATTATGCCAGGCATCAGGACAGTCCCTGTGGGGGTGACCAATCTGACCACAGAGGTTGCACCTGATGGTCTGGCAGTTGGCGCTCATATGGCCGAGGTCCCCGCACAGGGTGCACTTCACTGTGGTGCAGTTACTCGCCACATGACCGGATCTTCCACACTTAAAACATAACCTGGGCTGACCGACATAAAAGCATACACCCTTCTCTCTGCCGATAAAGAAGGAATTGGGGAGGTGATGGGTGATGTTCTGGTTCTGATGTAATTTAACCAGGACCCTCCACCCCCCGGTCCAGATTCCATCCTCATCCCTGGTCTTGGTCATGTCTGACATGAGGGTGCAATGTCTCTTGAGCCAGATAACGATGTCCTGAGGGGGGACAGACTCGTTCCAGAACATGATGGTGACAACCGCTGTATCTGGCTTGGAGATGGGAATGAAACTAAACTTGTTCCACCCCTCAGTATCTCTATAACGGGGTTGTTGAGCCCAGAACCGGTCCAGATTAGACATCAGCTTGAAGCTAATGTCATACCCCTGTCTGTCAGGCAGATTTATCACTGCCAGGATGTCGGCTGGCTGGAAACCCATCTGGGCGCACAACATGTCCCTGACCACATGTCTCCTGTCAGGCAGATCCTCCTTAGCCCCTCTATGCCTAAACCGGACAACATTTCTCCTCTTGAAGGCCTGGCCAGTGTAACTGGTATTAGAGGAGAAGAATGGGGAACCCCGACTCCATGCATTACCTGATGACTGACCCCTGTCCTGCTGTGGGGGATGTGTGGGCTGTGGATCATCAGTACAAGGGGGCTGCTGACCACCCGGACCATGGGGCTGCTGACCACCCTGACCATGGGGCACTGCTGCCTGTGGCGTGACTAGTGGGGGGAACTCCTCAGCTGTAGATTGTCCCTCACCCTCCACAACAACATCAGTGCTATCTGTGTCACCAGCTGCCCTAGACTGCACTGGAGATGACTCCTCAGCTGGGACATTTTTATGCACAGAAACATCAGACATATCAGAAACAGCAACCACAATATTAGGCACATCAGCAGCTTCATCAATATCAGCATTAACCCCTTGCACATCACAGTCCTGAATGTCCCCCCCAGAAACATCCTGCACAGCAAAGTCCTGTGGAGAAACACCCTGAGGTGCTAAGGTGTTACCTTCAGGTGCGAGTCCTGAGTCCTCCTGCTGTTTGCTGCCTCCTGAGACTTGTGGTGTTTGCACAACTTCACTGCTGTCATCAGGTCTGCTTACTGCTGGGACTTGTTGTGCCTCATCAAGGGTTGCTGGGACTTGTGGTGCCTCACCAAGGGTTGCTGGGATTTGTGGTGCCTCATCAAGGGTTGCTGGGTCTTGTAGTACCTCACCGTGTTGATGTTGTCTTCTTTTGTATACATCTCCCTCCTCAAAAAGAAGAGTTGCTGGCTGCAGTACTGGCCTTACATGGGACTGCTGGCTCTCAGACCTGGATGTTGATGCAGATATCTTGTCAAACCTCTGCTGGTTCCTATAGGTCTCTCCAACTGGTCCCATTTGGTCAATAACAGACTCCATCTCCCTCACAATGTCAGATAGTTGTTTGGCCAGTGAGTCCAGCTTGTTATTCAGCAGGGCCTGCTTCCCCGGGTTTGCTGCCTTCAGTTTGTAAGTGCAATCTATTTGCTTTTGCAGGTGCAGCTTTTGTTTTTGTAAAGGGTCCATCTTCCTCACCAGTGCTGGGATCTGAGCGGCCAGCTGGAGCTCAGGTGATGGCTCTGGGGGCTGCAGTTTGCTACTGGGGTGTTGTTCTGACTTGCTTGCAGGCCTGGATCCTGTAGCCGAACTACCACCGCTCTTTCCTGGTAACAGACCCGGTGACTTCTGGTGTTTGGTAGCTGCTGTTACTGCTCGTGGGTCACAATCTCTTGCTGGGTGACTGGGTCCCAGAGGTCTTGCAGACACAACACTGTTAGCACCTTTGGCTCTTTCCTCATGGCCGCCTTGCATCTCCTTCCCAGCCTGCATTCCCCCAGACCTGGTGCGCTCAGCTGGTAACACAACTCGCTGCTGCAGGTTCTCCTGGATTGTCTGCCTCTCCAGTGATGTCCTCCTCTGCCTGCCTGGGGTGGAGGTGGATGGTCTGCCTCTCCAGTGATGTCCTCCTCTGCCTGCCCGGGGTGGAGGTGGATGGTCTGCCTCTCCAGTGATGTCCTCCTCTGCCTGCCCGGGGTGGAGGTGGATGGTCTGCCTCTCCAGTGATGTCCTCCTCTGCCTGCCCGGGGTGGAGGTGGATGGTCTGCCTCTCCAGTGATGTCCTCCTCTGCCTGCCCGGGGTGGAGGTGGATGGTCTGCCTCTCCAGTGATGTCCTCCTCTGCCTGCCCGGGGTGGAGGTGGATTGTCCACCTGAGGCCTGGGATGGAGCTTGCTGCACACTGTGGATGTTACTTGCCTTTGGACTTTCAGGCACTTTTGCTCTGCTCACAGATGATCCAACATTTTCACTGGTAGGTTGTTTTACCAGCTTCTGGCTTGTAACTTCTTCATTGTCCACACAAACTTTCCTACTCGCACTGGAACTCGCACTGCTGACATTTGTTCCTTTAACAGAAACTTGGGGATTAACATCCCTTGTTTGAGCTGGCTGGGTGTTATCTGCCAGATTAGGCCTTGGAGCCTGGGCCTTGCTTGGGGAGCTTCCCCACCCAGGATGGCCCCGCCCTGGGCTGTCTCCAGACATCAAAAGGGGTCAGGAGCTCAACTATCACACAACCTCACCTCTAGGAGGCAGTATTATAGTAGTTATATTCCTGTACATAGGGGCAGTAGTATAGTAGTTATATTCTTGTACATAGGGGGCAGTATTATAGTAGAAATATTCTTGTACATAGGAGGCAGCATTATAGTAGTTATATTCCTGTACATAGGGGGCGGTATTATAGTAGTTATATTCTTGTACATAGGAGGCAGCATTATAGTAGTTATATTCTTGTACATAGGGGGCAGTATTATAGTAGTTATATTCTTGTACATAGGGGGAAGTATTATAGTAGTTATATTCCTGTACATAGGGGGCAGTATTATAGTAGTTATATTCCTGTACATAGGGGGCAGTATTATAGTAGTTATATTCCTGTACATAGGGGGTAGTATTATAGTAGTTATACTCTTGTACATAGGAGGCAGTATTATAGTAATTATAGTCTTGTACATAGGGGGCAGTATTATAGTAGTTATATTCTTGTACATAGGGGGCAGTATTATAGTGGTTATATTCTTGTACATAGGAGGCAGCATTATAGTAGTTATATTCCTGTACATAGGGGGCAGTATTATAGTAGTTATATTCTTGTACATAGGAGGCAGCATTATCGTAGTTATATTCCTGTACATAGGGGGCAGTATTATAGTAGTTATATTCTTGTACATAGGGGGCAGTATTATAGTAGTTATATTCCTGTACATAGGGGCAGTAGTATAGTAGTTATATTCTTGTACATAGGGGGCAGTATTATAGTAGTTATATTCTTGTACATAGGGGGCAGTATTATAGTAGTTATATTATTGTACATAGAGGGCAGTATTATAGTAGTTATATTCTTGTACATAGGGGGCAGTATTATAGTAGTTATATTCCTGTACATAGGGGGTAGTATTATAGTAGTTATATTCTTGTACATAGGAGGCAGTATTATAGTAGTTATAGTCTTGTACATAGAGGGCAGTATTATAGTAGTTATATTCCTGTACATAGGGGGCAGTATTATAGTAGTTATATTCCTGTACATAGGGGGCAGTATTATAGTAGTTATATTCCTGTACATAGGGGCAGTATTATAGTAGTTATATTCTTGTACATAGGGGGCAGTATTATAGTAGTTATATTCCTGTACATAGGGGGCAGTATTATAGTAGTTATATTCTTGTATATAGGAGGCAGCATTATAGTAGTTATATTCCTGTACATAGGGGGCAGTATTATAGTAGTTATATTCTTGTACATAGGGGGCAGTATTATAGTAGTTATATTCCTGTACATAGGGGCAGTAGTATAGTAGTTATATTCCTGTACATAGGGGGCAGTATTATAGTAGTTATATTCTTGTACATAGGGGGCAGTATTATAGTAGTTATATTATTGTACATAGGGGGCAGTATTATAGTAGTTATATTCTTGTACATAGGGGGCAGTATTATAGTAGTTATATTCCTGTACATAGGGGGTAGTATTATAGTAGTTATATTCTTGTACATAGGAGGCAGTATTATAGTATTATAGTCTTGTACATAGGGGGCAGTTATATTATTGTACATAGGGGGCAGTATTATAGTAGTTATATTCTTGTACATAGGGGGCAGTATTATAGTAGTTATATTCCTGTACATAGGGGGTAGTATTATAGTAGTTATATTCTTGTACATAGGAGGCAGTATTATAGTAGTTATATTCTTGTACATAGGGGGCAGTATTATAGTAGTTATATTCCTGTACATAGGGGGCAGTATTATAGTATTTTTATTCTTGTACATAGGGGGCAGTATTATAGTAGTTATATTCCTGTATATAGGGGGCAGTATTATAGTAGTTATATTCTTGTACATAGGGGGCAGTATTATAGTAGTTATATTCTTGTACATAGGGGGCAGTATTATAGTAGTTATATTCCTGTACATAGGGGGTAGTATTATAGTAGTTATATTCTTGTACATAGGAGGCAGTATTATAGTATTATAGTCTTGTACATAGGGGGCAGTTATATTATTGTACATAGGGGGCAGTATTATAGTAGTTATATTCTTGTACATAGGGGGCAGTATTATAGTAGTTATATTCCTGTACATAGGGGGTAGTATTATAGTAGTTATATTATTGTACATAGGGGGCAGTATTATAGTAGTTATATTCTTGTACATAGGGGGCAGTATTATAGTAGTTATATTCCTGTACATAGGGGGTAGTATTATAGTAGTTATATTCTTGTACATAGGGGGCAGTATTATAGTAGTTATATTCCTGTACATAGGGGGCAGTATTATAGTAGTTATATTCTTGTACATAGGGGGCAGTATTATAGTAGTTATATTCCTGTACATAGGGGCAGTAGTATAGTAGTTATATTCCTGTACATAGGGGGCAGTATTATAGTAGTTATATTCCTGTACATAGGGGGCAGTATTATAGTAGTTATATTCCTGTACATAGGGGGCAGTATTATAGTAGTTATATTCCTGTACATAGGGGCAGTATTATAGTAGTTATATTCTTGTACATAGGGGGCAGTATTATAGTAGTTATATTCCTGTACATAGGGGGCAGTATTATAGTAGTTATATTCTTGTATATAGGAGGCAGCATTATAGTAGTTATATTCCTGTACATAGGGGGCAGTATTATAGTAGTTATATTCTTGTACATAGGGGGCAGTATTATAGTAGTTATATTCCTGTACATAGGGGCAGTAGTATAGTAGTTATATTCCTGTACATAGGGGGCAGTATTATAGTAGTTATATTCTTGTACATAGGGGGCAGTATTATAGTAGTTATATTATTGTACATAGGGGGCAGTATTATAGTAGTTATATTCTTGTACATAGGGGGCAGTATTATAGTAGTTATATTCCTGTACATAGGGGGTAGTATTATAGTAGTTATATTCTTGTACATAGGAGGCAGTATTATAGTATTATAGTCTTGTACATAGGGGGCAGTTATATTATTGTACATAGGGGGCAGTATTATAGTAGTTATATTCTTGTACATAGGGGGCAGTATTATAGTAGTTATATTCCTGTACATAGGGGGTAGTATTATAGTAGTTATATTCTTGTACATAGGAGGCAGTATTATAGTAGTTATATTCTTGTACATAGGGGGCAGTATTATAGTAGTTATATTCCTGTACATAGGGGGCAGTATTATAGTATTTTTATTCTTGTACATAGGGGGCAGTATTATAGTAGTTATATTCCTGTATATAGGGGGCAGTATTATAGTAGTTATATTCTTGTACATAGGGGGCAGTATTATAGTAGTTATATTCTTGTACATAGGGGGCAGTATTATAGTAGTTATATTCCTGTACATAGGGGGTAGTATTATAGTAGTTATATTCTTGTACATAGGAGGCAGTATTATAGTATTATAGTCTTGTACATAGGGGGCAGTTATATTATTGTACATAGGGGGCAGTATTATAGTAGTTATATTCTTGTACATAGGGGGCAGTATTATAGTAGTTATATTCCTGTACATAGGGGGTAGTATTATAGTAGTTATATTATTGTACATAGGGGGCAGTATTATAGTAGTTATATTCTTGTACATAGGGGGCAGTATTATAGTAGTTATATTCCTGTACATAGGGGGTAGTATTATAGTAGTTATATTCTTGTACATAGGGGGCAGTATTATAGTAGTTATATTCCTGTACATAGGGGGCAGTATTATAGTAGTTATATTCTTGTACATAGGGGGCAGTATTATAGTAGTTATATTCCTGTACATAGGGGCAGTAGTATAGTAGTTATATTCCTGTACATAGGGGGCAGTATTATAGTAGTTATATTCTTGTACATAGGGGGCAGTATTATAGTAGTTATATTATTGTACATAGGGGGCAGTATTATAGTAGTTATATTCTTGTACATTGGGGGCAGTATTATAGTAGTTATATTCCTGTACATAGGGGGTAGTATTATAGTAGTTATATTCTTGTACATAGGAGGCAGTATTATAGTATTATAGTCTTGTACATAGGGGGCAGTTATATTATTGTACATAGGGGGCAGTATTATAGTAGTTATATTCTTGTACATAGGGGGCAGTATTATAGTAGTTATATTCCTGTACATAGGGGGTAGTATTATAGTAGTTATATTCTTGTACATAGGAGGCAGTATTATAGTAGTTATATTCTTGTACATAGGGGGCAGTATTATAGTAGTTATATTCCTGTACATAGGGGGCAGTATTATAGTATTTTTATTCTTGTACATAGGGGGCAGTATTATAGTAGTTATATTCCTGTATATAGGGGGCAGTATTATAGTAGTTATATTCTTGTACATAGGGGGCAGTATTATAGTAGTTATATTCTTGTACATAGGAGGCAGCATTATAGTAGTTACATTCCTGTACATAGGGGGCAGTATTATAGTAGTTATATTCTTGTACATAGGAGGCAGCATTATAATACTTATATTTCTGTACATAGGGGGCAGTATTATAGTAGTTATATTCTTGTACATAGGGGGCAGTATTATAGTAGTTATATTCCTGTACATAGGGGCAGTAGTATAGTAGTTATATTCTTGTACATAGGGGGCAGTATTATAGTAGAAATATTCTTGTACATAGGAGGCAGCATTATAGTAGTTATATTCCTGTACATAGGGGGCAGTATTATAGTAGTTATATTCTTGTACATAGGAGGCAGCATTATAGTAGTTATATTCGTGTACATAGGGGACAGTATTATAGTAGTTATATTCTTTTACATAGGTGGCAGTATTATAGTAGTTATATTCTTGTACATAGGAGGCAGCATTATAGTAGTTATATCCCTGTACATAGGGGGCAGTATTATAGTAGTTATATTCTTGTACATAGGAGGCAGCATTATAGTAGTTATATTCCTGTACATAGGGGGCAGTATTATAGTAGTTATATTCTTGTACATAGGGGGCTGTATTATAGTAGTTATATTCTTGTACATAGGGGGCAGTATTATAGTAGTTATATTCTTGTACATAGGGGGCAGTATTACAGTAGTTATATTCCTGTACGTACGGGGCAGTATTATAGTAGTTATATTCCTGTACATAGGGGGCAGTATTATAGTAGTTATATTTCTGTACATAGGGGGTAGTATTATAGTAGTTATATTCTTGTACATAGGAGGCAGTATTATAGTAATTATAGTCTTGTACATAGGGGGCAGTATTATAGTAGTTATATTCTTGTACATAGTGGGCATTATTATAGTAGTTATATTCTTGTACATAGGAGGCAGCATTATAGTAGTTATATTCCTGTACATAGGGGGCAGTATTATAGTAGTTATATTCTTGTACATAGGAGGCAGCATTATAGTAGTTATATTCCTGTACATAGGGGGCAGTATTATAGTAGTTATATTCTTGTACATAGGGGGCAGTATATAGTAGTTATATTCCTGCAGTAGTATAGTAGTTATATTCCTGTACATAGGGGGCAGTATTATAGTAGTTATATTCATGTACATAGGGGGCAGTATTATAGTAGTTATATTATTGTACATAGGGGGCAGTATTATAGTAGTTATATTCTTGTACATAGGGGGCAGTATTATAGTAGTTATATTCTTGTACATAGGGGCAGTATTATAGTAGTTATATTCCTGTACATAGGGGGTAGTATTATAGTAGTTATATTCTTGTACATAGGAGGCAGTATTATAGTAGTTATAGTCTTGTACATAGGGGGCAGTATTATAGTAGTTATATTCCTGTACATAGGGGCAGTATTATAGTATTTTTATTCTTGTACATAGGGGGCAGTATTATAGTAGTTATATTCCTGTATATAGGGGGCAGTATTATAGTAGTTATATTCTTGTACATAGGGGGCAGTATTATAGTAGCTATATTCTTGTACATAGGAGGCAGCATTATAGTAGTTATATTCCTGTACATAGGGGGCAGTATTATAGTAGTTATATTCTTGTACATAGGAGGCAGCATTATAGTAGTTATATTCCTGTACATAGGGGGCAGTAATATAATAGTTATATTCTTGTACATAGGGGGCAGTATTATAGTGGTTATATTCCTGTACATAGGGGCAGTAGTATAGTAGTTATATTCTTGTACATAGGGGGCAATATTATAGTAGTTATATTCTTGTACATAGGGGGCAGTATTATAGTAGTTATATTCCTGTACATAGGGGGCAGTATTATAGTAGTTATATCCCTGTACATAGGGGGCAGTATTATAGTAGTTATATTCCTGTACATAGGGGGCAGTATTATAGTAGTTATATTCTTGTACATAGGGGGCAGTATTATAGTAGTTATATTCCTGTACATAGGGGGCAGTATTATAGTAGTTATATTCCTGTACATAGGGGGCAGTATTATAGTAGTTATATTCCTGTACATAGGGGGCAGTATTATAGTAGTTATATTCTTGTACATAGGGGGCAGTATTATAGTAGTTATATTCCTGTACATAGGGGGCAGTATTATAGTAGTTATATTCCTGTACATAGGGGCAGTATTATAGTAGTTATATTCCTGTACATAGGGGGCAGTTTTATAGTAGTTATATTCTTGTACATATGGGGCAGTATTATAATAGTTATATTCTTGTACATAGGGGGCAGTATTATAGTAGTTATATTCCTGTACATAGGGGGTAGTATTATAGTAGTTATATTCTTGTACATAGGAGGCAGTATTATAGTAGTTATATTCCTGTACATAGGGGGCAGTATTATAGTAGTAATATTCTTGTACATAGGGGGCAGTATTATAGTAGTAATATTCTTGTACATAGGGGGCAGTATTATAGTAGTTATAGTCTTGTACATAGGGGCAGTATTATAGTAGTTATATTCCTGTACATAGGGGCAGTATTATAGTAGTTATATTCCTTTACATAGGGGGCAGTATTATAGTAGTTATATTCTTGTACATAGGGGGCAGTATTATAGTAGTTATATTCTTGTACATAGGGGGCAGTATTATAGTAGTTATAGTCTTGTACATAGGGGGCAGTATTATAGTAGTTATATTCCTGTACATAGGGGGCAGTATTATAGTAGTTATATTCCTGTACATAGGGGGCAGTATTATAGTAGTTATATTCTTGTACATAGGGGGCAGTATTATAGTAGATATATTCTTGTACATAGGGAGCAGTATTATAGTAGTTATATTCTTGCACATAGGGGGCAGTATTATAGTAGTTATAGTCCTGTACATAGGGGGCAGTATTATAGTAGTTATATTCCTGTACATAGGGGGCAGTATTATAGTAGTTATATTCTTGTACATAGGGGGCAGTATTATAGTAGTTATATTCTTGTACATAGGGGGCAGTATTATAGTAGTTATATTCCTGTACATAGGGGGCAGTATTATAGTAGTTATATTCTTGTACATCGGGGGCAGTATTATAGTAGTTATATCCCTGTACATAGGGGGCAGTATTATAGTAGTTATATTCCTGTACAGAGGGGCAGTATTATAGTAGTTATATTCATTTACATAGGGGGCAGTATTATAGTAGTTATATTCTTGTACATAGGGGGCAGTATTATAGTAGTTATAGTCTTGTACATAGGGGGCAGTATTATAGTAGTTATATTCTTGTACATAGGGGGCAGTATTATAGTAGTTATATTCCTGTACATAGGAGGCAGTATTATAGTAGTTATATTCTTGTACATAGGGGCAGTATTATAGTAGTTATATTCCTGTACATAGGAGGCAGTATTATAGTAGTTATATTCTTGTACATAGGGGGCAGTATTATAGTAGTTATAGTCCTGTACATAGGGGGCAGTATTATAGTAGTTATATTCCTGTACATAGGGGGCAGTATTATAGTAGTTATATTCTTGTACATAGGGGGCAGTATTATAGTAGTTATATTCTTGTACATAGGGGGCAGTATTATAGTAGTTATATTCCTGTACATAGGGGGCAGTATTATAGTAGTTATATTCTTGTACATCGGGGGCAGTATTATAGTAGTTATATCCCTGTACATAGGGGGCAGTATTATAGTAGTTATATTCCTGTACAGAGGGGCAGTATTATAGTAGTTATATTCATTTACATAGGGGGCAGTATTATAGTAGTTATATTCTTGTACATAGGGGGCAGTATTATAGTAGTTATAGTCTTGTACATAGGGGGCAGTATTATAGTAGTTATATTCTTGTACATAGGGGGCAGTATTATAGTAGTTATATTCCTGTACATAGGAGGCAGTATTATAGTAGTTATATTCTTGTACATAGGGGCAGTATTATAGTAGTTATATTCCTGTACATAGGAGGCAGTATTATAGTAGTTATATTCTTGTACATAGGGGGCAGTATTATAGTAGTTATAGTCCTGTACATAGGGGGCAGTATTATAGTAGTTATATTCCTGTACATAGGGGGCAGTATTATAGTAGTTATATTCTTGTACATAGGGGGCAGTATTATAGTAGTTATATTCTTGTACATAGGGGGCAGTATTATAGTAGTTATATTTCTGTACATAGGGGGCAGTATTATAGTAGTTATATTTCTGTACATAGGGGGGAGTATTATAGTAGTTATATTCCTGTACATAGGGGGCAGTATTATAGTAGTTATATTCCTGTACATAGGGGGCAGTATTATAGTAGTTATATTCTTGTACATCGGGGGCAGTATTATAGTAGTTATATCCCTGTACATAGGGGGCAGTATTATAGTAGTTATATTCCTGTACAGAGGGGCAGTATTATAGTAGTTATATTCCTGTACATAGGGGGCAGTATTATAGTAGTTATATTCTTGTACATAGGGGGCAGTATTATAGTAGTTATAGTCTTGTACATAGGGGGCAGTATTATAGTAGTTATATTCTTGTACATAGGGGGCAGTATTATAGTAGTTATATTCCTGTACATAGGAGGCAGTATTATAGTAGTTATATTCTTGTACATAGGGGCAGTATTATAGTAGTTATATTCCTGTACATAGGAGGCAGTATTATAGTAGTTATATTCCTGTACATAGGGAGCAGTATTATAGTAGTTATATTCTTGTACATAGGGGGCAGTATTATAGTAGTTATATTCTTGTACATAGGGGGCAGTATTATAGTAGTTATATTCCTGTACATAGGAGGCAGTATTATAGTAGTTATATTCTTGTGCATAGGGGGCAGTACTATAGTAGTTATATTCTTGTACATAGGGGGCAGTATTATAGTAGTTATATTCTTGTACATAGGGGGCAGTATTATAGTAGTTATATTCCTGTACATAGGGGGCAGTATTATAGTAGGTAAAACTGAATACAAGCTGATACACCATTGCTTATGAGGAAGGATGAAGAAGAGTGATCATATCGGTGTTATCACTGGTAGATTACATCACTCAATTACATCTTACAATAAAATAAATACAATGGGGCACATTTACTTAACCGGTCCAGTCGCAACCCAGCGGCGCGTTCTCCAACGAGGATTCGGGTCTGCCGGGATTCACTAAGGAAGTGCGCCCGATGTCCACCAGGTGTCACTGCTGTGCCGAGGTCCGCTGGAGTTCACCAACCTATTCCCGGTGCTTGATATTGCGACACAATTCGTTTTTTAAATTCCACGGTGTTTCCGAATCTGTCGGGTTTTCTGACGGCCATGCTGCCCCCCCCCCCCCACACCGATTTCTGTCGCTTGAAAGCCGGCGCCACAATCGCGTGCGTCAAAATCCCGGGCCAATTCGGCGTATGTCGGAACTAGTTGGGAACCCTGGTGGAAAAAAACGATTCGGATCCTTAGTAAATGTGCCCCAATGGGTCACTTTTCCTAAGGGTCCGTGCGGCGCATTTTTGTTGGGTTTCCTGACTATCTCCGACTTTTTGGCGCGCATGATCTAATTTTGACGAAATCGCGCCGACTTGCATGCGACACAAATTGGGTTGGCGTGGCCAACGGACAACCCGACTGATTCGGACTGAGCGCGGGATTTACAAATCAAATTGTGTCGCAAGACAACGGGGCAGATTTACTTACCCGGTCCGTTCGCGATCCAGCGGCGCGTTCTCTGCGGTGGATTCGGGTGCGGCCGGGATTCACTAAGGTAGTTCCTCCGACGTCCACCAGATGTCGCTGCTGCGCTGAAGTCCGCCGAGGTCCGCTGGCATGCCCTGAAATTCACCGGCCTATACTTGGTGAAGGTCAGTGCAATTTTCGTGACACATTTTTTTTTTTTTTAGATCCGGCGTTTTTTCCGAATCCGTCGGGTTTTCGTTCGGCCACACCCCCCGATTACCATCGTGTGCATGCTGGCGCCGATGCACCAAAATCCGATCGCGTGCGCCAAAATCCCAGGGCAATACAGGGGAAATCGGCGCAAATCGGAAATATTCGGGTAACACGTCGGGAAAACGCGAATCGGGCCCTTAGTAAATGACTCCCAATGCACTCACAAGCATCGGGAAGAAGAAGGTGAACCCCGGCAGACCTCAGCGGGGAAGCGAGGTCGGAAAATTGACGCACGATCTTGAAGAATCGTGCCGGACTTCATTCTCGTCTGGGAACGCAGCCCGGGGATCGCGACAGGACCAAGTAAGTAAATCGGCCCCAATGTATAATGACCCGCGGTGACTAGAAGAGATGGTTGTATAGTGTGATAACCTTGTGGAAATGTGTTCCGGATTCTCTAGCCTGAGGAACAGAATATGGTAGAGAGGGGGCACTTGCACTTTATGTGATGCTGTTCCCCGGATATGGATTCGGGTGCTGGATGCCCCTCTTTAGGTATTTGCTGAGGTTCTCGTTACTATACACAATTCAGTGCCCCGCTGTGATCCACATGCTGCAGCAGTGCAGTGCGGGAGCCCCGACCGGCGGCCTCTCCCTGTTCAGAGTTACGTCACCACTACTGTGGACTCTAGATCTAGATCCTCCTAATCTTGGAGAACCCACCTTCCTCATATGACCCCGTCTATGACATAGAGGTCATTTTTCTCTGTCGGTCCTGGCATCATGACTGTGGGAATCTATTTGTTATCCACGGCCTCCTTCCTATTAAAATCAACTTTTAAATTTTACTAATGAGCCTGAAGGGCCTCCTGGGCCAAAGCCCCTCCACGCTACAGCTTCACAGGCTGTTACAGTGTGCAGGAATACTTCACTTTTCTAACTTTGTGAGCAGGCAGAGGGAAGGAGGAGTGTTGAGGGAGCAGGGGGAGAGGGGCTCTGATAACACCCCCAGGAGCCCTTCAGACTCATTACCAGAATTGTAAAGGTTGATTTTAGAAGGCGGGAGGCCATGGAAATTCAATATAAGAAGATACCACAGTCCCGGTGCCTGGATCTATGAGTTAGTGCCCATTGTTTATTATGATGGATTTTGATCCCAAACAACATGTGACTTCTCTGTGGTGATTTCACAGACACTTTTATTAGAGTTCGAGGCGTATTTCATGATAGAGAATGAGATCTTCCGTGTGCAGCACCTTCCACATCCCTCCGCTCACATCTTACCAATCTGTAATGTAAAAGCAGTAAGAATAGATGATTATGTCACCTGTTCAGGATCTCATGTACTGATGGGCGAATTTGTTAAAATTCTGTTTATCCCGTTTCGCCGAATTTTTTCAAAAAAATCGATTTGACCGAATCATGACGGATCACGTTACAAAACAGGTATTTCCTGGCTGCAGAGAGCCTGTAGGGTGTTGTAGAACGTTGTGGCATGCTTAAATATGTATAGTGAGCGTGGTTTTAGTATGACATGCACATGACAGCCGCCGCTCTTAGAATCGCTTCACTGATCACTTCCATGTGCACTTACAGAGGCCAACTTCACCAAATAAGCAAAGCGGGAACGCAGCCTGACAAGGTAACGTCTGTGCCAGCTCGAAAGACAGAGCTGAGGGCCAAGATCCCACTATAACATCACAGAGTGCACTCTTTTTACACTGACATCAGATGATTCCATAGATTACGACAGAACCTGTTCTGTTAAACGCAGATACATATAGAAACCCCCCTAAAGAGAGCCGAGGGTGTCAGAAGTAATTCTGCATTGACGTCACTGATCATTTTGCCCTTCATTTCGTCCATCAATGTCTGCTTTCAACCGGTCAATAATCCATCAGTATTGCTAAAGCCAAAAAGAAACAGGAGTGGATCCAAAGCAGAGATGACCAGTAAATGGTATATTTGCATGTCCTCTGTGTTCTGCATGCACTCCATGAAATGAAGGTGGAAACTAAACATAGTGGCAACGTCATAGAGCGGTGGAGTCACAGGGTGTTCCAGGGAGACAGCGGTCAGTTGGCAGCAGCATGAGTAGGCTGCAGAGTGGCACAATGACAAATTATGGAGGTGGCGGAAACATGGTAGGCCACAAAATGACACACTGAGCGTGGAGGGGGCGGCGGCAGCAGCAGCAGGCCACAGGTGGCAGCAACAGGGAAAGCCACAAAATGGCATAATGATAGAATGTGGAGGTGGCAGCAGAAGGAGGCCACAAAGTGGCACAATGATAAGAGTGTGGAGGTGGCAGCAGCAGAAGCAGCAGCAGGAGCCCACAGGTGGCAGCAACATGGAAAGCCACAGAGTGGCCCAATGATAGAGTGTGGAGGTGGCAGCGGCAGCAGCAGGAGCCCAGATAGCCCACAGCAGAGGAGGCCACTTTGTGACAGAATGCCGAAGTTTGAAATGAATTCGAAGTTGAAATTTTCCATTTAAATTTGAAGATTAGAGACACCACATCCATAATACATTACAGTTTTCCTGAAAATATCAGGTCTTTGCCAAAAAAGAATTAAAAAGGCGGCAGCAGCAGCAGCATGAGGTCAGACGTGTGGAGGTGGCGGCAACATGGTAGGCCACAGAGTGGCCCAATGATATAGTCAGCAGCAGCAGGAGCCCGCAGAGTGGCACAATGATATAGTGTGGAGGTGGCGTCTGCAGCAGCAGGAGCCCACAGAGTGGCACAATGATATAGGTTGGAGGTGTCAGCAGCAGGAGCCCACAGTGTGGCACAATTACATATTGTGGAGGGGGCATCAGCAGTAGCAGGAGCCCACAGAGTGGCCCAATGATATAGTGTGGAGGTGGCGTCAGCAGCAGCAGGAGCCCACAGAGTGGGACAATGATATAGTGTGGAGGTGGCTTCAGCAGCAGCAGGAGCCCATAGAGTGGCACAATGATATAGCGTGGAGGTGGCATCAGCAGAAGCAGGAGCCCACAGAGTGGCACAATGATATAGTGTGGAGGTGGCATCAGCAGCAGCAGGAGCCCATAGAGTGGCACAATGATATAGCGTGGAGGTGGCATCAGCAGAAGCAGGAGCCCACAGAGTGGCACAATGATATAGTGTGAAGGTGGCTTCAGCAGCAGCAGGAGCCCACAGAGTGGCACAATGATATAGTGTGGAGTGGTGTGAGCAGCAGCAGCAGGATCCCACAGAGTGGCACAATGATATAGTGTGGAGGTGGCATCAGCAGCAACAGCAGGAGCCCACAGAGTGGCACAATGATATAGTGCGGAGGTGGCATCAGCAGCAACAGGAGCCCACAGAGTGGCACAATGATATAGTGTAAAGGTGGTATCAGCAGCAGCAGGAGCCCACAGAGTGGCACAATGATATAGTGGGGAGGGGGCGTCAGCAGCAGCAGGAGCCCACAGAGTGTCACAATGATATAGTGTGGAGGTGGCGTCAGCAGCAGCAGGAGCCCACAGATGGCACAATGATATAGTGTGGAGGTGGCATCAGCAGCAGGAGCCCACAGAGTGGCACAATGATATAGTGTGGAGGTGGCATCAGCAGCAGCAGGAGCCCACAGAGTGGCACAATGATTTAGTGTGGAGGTGGCATCAGCAGCAGCAGGAGCCCACAGAGTGGCACAATGATATAGTGTGGAGGTGGCGTCAGTAGCAGCAGCAGAAGCCCACAGAGTGTCACAATGATATAGTGTGGAGGTGGCATCAGCAGCAGCAGGAGCCCACAGAGTGGCACAATGATATAGTGTAAAGGTGGCGTCAGCAGCAGCAGGAGCCCACAGATGGCACAATGATATAGTGGGGAGGTGGCATCAGCAGCAGGAGCCCACAGAGTGGCACAGTGATATAGTGTGGAGGTGGCATCAGCAGCAGCAGGAGCCCACAGAGTGGCACAATGATATAGTGTGGAGGTGGCATCAGCAGCAGGAGCCCACAGAGTGGCACAATGATATAGTGCGGAGGTGGCATCAGCAGCAGCAGGAGCCCACAGATGGCACAATGATATAGTGTGGAGGTGGCATCAGCAGCAGGAGCCCACAGAGTGGCACAATGATATAGTGCGGAGGTGGCATCAGCAGCAGCAGGAGCCCACAGAGTGGCACAATGATATAGTGTAAAGGTGGTATCAGCAGCAGCAGGAGCCCACAGAGTGGCACAATGATATAGTGTGGAGGGGGCGTCAGCAGCAGCAGGAGCCCACAGAGTGTCACAATGATATAGTGTGGAGGTGGCGTCAGCAGCAGCAGGAACCCACAGAGTGGCACAATATTGTAGTGTGGAGGTGGCGTCAGCAGCAGCAGGAGCCCACAGATGGCACAATGATATAGTGTGGAGGTGGCATCAGCAGCAGGAGCCCACAGAGTGGCACAATGATATAGTGTGGAGGTGGCATCAGCAGCAGCAGGAGCTCACAGAGTGTCACAATGATATAGTGTGGAGGTGGCAGCAGCAGGAGCCCACAGAGTGGCACAATGATATAGTGTGGAGGTGGCATCAGCAGCAGCAGGAGCCCACAGAGTGGCACAATGATATAGTGTGGAGGTGGCGTCAGCAGCAGCAGGAGCCCACAGAGTGGCACAATGATATAGTGCGGAGGTGGCATCAGCAGCAGCAGGAGCCCACAGCGTGGCACAATGAAATAGTGTAAAGGTGGTATCAGCAGCAGGAGCCCACAGAGTGGCACAATGATGTAGTGTGGAGGTGGCGTCAGCAGCAGCAGGAGCCCACAGATGGCACAATGATATAGTGTGGAGGTGGCATCAGCAGCAGGAGCCCACAGAGTGGCACAATGATATAGTGCGTTGGTGGCATCAGTAGCAGCAGGAGCCCGCAGAGTGGCACAATGATATAGTGTGGAGGTGGCTTCAGCAGCAGCAGGAGCCCACAGAGTGGCACAATGATATAGTGTAAAGGTGGTATAAGCAGCAGCAGGAGCCCACAGAGTGGCACAATGATATAGTGCGGAGGTGGCATCAGCAGCAGCAGGAGCCCACAGCGTGGCACAATGAAATAGTGTAAAGGTGGTATCAGCAGCAGCAGGAGCCCACAGAGTGGCACAATGATGTAGTGTGGAGGTGGCGTCAGCAGCAGCAGGAGCCCACAGATGGCACAATGATATAGTGTGGAGGTGGCATCAGAAGCAGGAGCCCACAGAGTGGCACAATGATATAGTGCGTTGGTGGCATCAGTAGCAGCAGGAGCCCGCAGAGTGGCACAATGATATAGTGTGGAGGTGGCGTCAGCAGCAGCAGGAGCCCACAGAGTGGCACAATGATATAGTGTAAAGGTGGTATCAGCAGCAGCAGGAGCCCACAGAGTGGCACAATGATATAGTGTGGAGGGGGCGTCAGCAGCAGCAGGAGCCCACAGAGTGTCACAATGATATAGTGTGGAGGTGGCGTCAGCAGCAGCAGGAACCCACAGAGTAGCACAATGATGTAGTGTGGAGGTGGCGTCAGCAGCAGCAGGAACCCACAGAGTAGCACAATGATGTAGTGTGGAGGTGGCATCAGCAGCAGGAGCCCACAGAGTGGCACAATGATATAGTGTGGAGGTGGCATCAGCAGCAGCAGGAGCCCACAGAGTGGCACAATGATGTAGTGTGGAGGTGGCGTCAACAGCAGCAGGAGCCCACAGATGGCACAATGATATAGTGTGGAGGTGGCATCAGCAGCAGGAGCCCACAGAGTGGCACAATGATATAGTGCGGAGGTGGCATCAGCAGCAGCAGGAGCCCACAGAGTGGCACAATGATATAGTGTAAAGGTGGTATCAGCAGCAGCAGGAGCCCACAGAGTGGCACAATGATATAGTGTGGAGGGGGCGTCAGCAGCAGCAGGAGCCCACAGAGTGTCACAATGATATAGTGTGGAGGTGGCGTCAGCAGCAGCAGGAACCCACAGAGTGGCACAATAATGTAGTGTGGAGGTGGCGTCAGCAGCAGCAGGAGCCCACAGATGGCACAATGATGTAGTGTGGAGGTGGCATCAGCAGCAGGAGCCCACATAGTGGCACAATGATATAGTGTGGAGGTGGCATCAGCAGCAGCAGGAGCCCACAGAGTGGCACAATGATATAGTGTGGAGGTGGCGTCAGTAGCAGCAGCAGAAGCCCACAGAGTGTCACAATGATATAGTGTGGAGGTGGCATCAGCAGCAGGAGCCCACAGAGTGGCACAATGATATAGTGTGGAGGTGGCATCAGCAGCAGCAGGAGTCCACAGAGTGGCACAATGATACAGTGTGGAGGTGGCGACAGCAGCAGCAGGAGCCCACAGAGTGGCACAATGATATAGTGCGGAGGTGGCATCAGCAGCAGCAGGAGCCCACAGCGTGGCACAATGAAATAGTGTAAAGGTGGTGTCAGCAGCAGCAGGAGCCCACAGAGTGGCACAATGATATAGTGCGGAGGTGGCATCAGCAGCAGCAGGAGCCCACAGCGTGGCACAATGAAATAGTGTAAAGGTGGTATCAGCAGCAGCAGGAGCCCACAGAGTGGCACAATGATGTAGTGTGGAGGTGGCGTCAGCAGCAGCAGGAGCCCACAGATGGCACAATGATATAGTGTGAAGGTGACATCAGCAGCAGGAGCCCACAGCGTGGCACAATGAAATAGTGTGGAGGTGGCGTCAGCAGCAGCAGGAACCCACAGAGTAGCACAATGATGTAGTGTGGAGGTGGCGTCAGCAGCAGCAGGAACCCACAGAGTAGCACAATGATGTAGTGTGGAGGTGGCATCAGCAGCAGGAGCCCACAGAGTGGCACAATGATATAGTGCGGAGGTGGCATCAGCAGCAGCAGGAGCCCACAGAGTGGCACAATGATATAGTGTGGAGGTGGCGTCAGCAGCAGCAGGAGCCCACAGATGGCACAATGATATAGTATGGAGGTGGCATCAGCAGCAGGAGCCCACAGAGTGGCACAATGATATAGTGCGGAGGTGGCATCAGCAGCAGCAGGAGCCCACAGAGTGGCACAATGATATAGTGTAAAGGTGGTATCAGCAGCAGCAGGAGCCCACAGAGTGGCACAATGATATAGTGTGGAGGGGTCGTCAGCAGCAGCAGGAGCCCACAGAGTGTCACAATGATATAGTGTGGAGGTGGCATCAGCAGCAGGAGCCCACATAGTGGCACAATGATATAGTGTGGAGGTGGCATCAGCAGCAGCAGGAGCCCACAGATGGCACAATGATGTAGTGTGGAGGTGGCATCAGCAGCAGGAGCCCACATAGTGGCACAATGATATAGTGTGGAGGTGGCATCAGCAGCAGCAGGAGCCCACAGAGTGGCACAATGATATAGTGTGGAGGTGGCGTCAGTAGCAGCAGCAGAAGCCCACAGAGTGTCACAATGATATAGTGTGGAGGTGGCATCAGCAGCAGCAGGAGCCCACAGAGTGGCACAATGATATAGTGTGGAGGTGGCATCAGCAGCAGCAGGAGTCCACAGAGTGGCACAATGATATAGTGTGGAGGTGGCGACAGCAGCAGCAGGAGCCCACAGAGTGGCACAATGATATAGTGCGGAGGTGGCATCAGCAGCAGCAGGAGCCCACAGCGTGGCACAATGAAATAGTGTAAAGGTGGTATCAGCAGCAGCAGGAGCCCACAGAGTGGCACAATGATGTAGTGTGGAGGTGGCGTCAGCAGCAGCAGGAGCCCACAGATGGCACAATGATATAGTGTGAAGGTGGCATCAGCAGCAGGAGCCCACAGAGTGGCACAATGATATAGTGCGTTGGTGGCATCAGTAGCAGCAGGAGCCCGCAGAGTGGCACAATGATATAGTGTGGAGGTGGCGTCAGCAGCAGCAGGAGCCCACAGAGTGGGACAATGATATAGTGTGGAGGTGGCATCAGCAGCAGCAGGAGCCCACAGAGTGGCACAATGATATAGTGTGGAGGTGGCGTCAGTAGCAGGAGCCCACAGAGTGTCACAATGATATAGTGTGGAGGTGGCATCAGCAGCAGGAGCCCACAGACTCTTGGCTGGGGTTGTCAAATGTTATATTTAAGGAATTGGGTGACCTAGCCATCCACTCAGCAACCTTCGGGTTGCTAGATGACAATGCCAGTTCTGGCCTCACAGCCTGTGCTTACTGTGCTGCGACGTCCCCTTACTGTGCTACGACCTCTGCCTGCTCCACCTGCCACCTTTCTGTCTGACATAGTGGATAATCAACTACGTGGATTTGACACTTATTTGTTGCTCTCAACTTTAGTAACAAAAAAGTATTGGAATTTGCGTTATACCGATCCCCCAAAACGGGCACCCTGGGATTGGAGCAGAAATGAGTACAGAAAATATGTGGATATCACACCGATTTCTTCTTTTTTATTGATCCCCCGAAATGGACACCCGTGGAGCAAAAATCGCTACAGCACAGTACAGTAATACCACCTGGACGCTACAGACAGCACATGCAGTGTGAAGTGCCGAGATTAAAAATGGCTGGTTTTATAGGGCTGTGTGACATCACATAAGCCTGCCGATCATTGATTGGCTTACAGGTCTGCACATGTGATGGAGGGTGTTCCTTTCTCCTTCCCTGAGTTCTCTGCCCCATGTAAAACGTTGTTCTCGCGCCCATTTTGGTAATAAAGGAGGAAAAAAAAAACTTTGTTCCCACGAATCACCGTAAACTTCGCCTTTGTGACAAATTGAATTTTTCCTGAAATTCTAACCGAAGTTAGAATTGTTAGAATCGATTCGCCCATCTCTAATCTCATGGGTTAATGACATGGAGCGGATGGATATGCGGAGCAGCACTCACCATTTGAAGGTTCTCCACAGTAATCGTTACATTCCTTCTCTGTGTGGAAGTTGTTGGCGTTTCCTTTGCAGCCGCCATATTGGAAGGTGATGCACTTTCCTTCAGTGAGATCAAATGCCCAGCGAGGTTCACCCCACCTACAGGGACCTCGGGCTATGGGTAAGCGGCAGGTCACTGGAAGAGAGATGAGGAATATAGGGGGGATCACTAAGGAGTGAGGATCAGTAGTGCAGGCAGAGCCAGGTCACCTCATGATGTCATAGTGTGTGCGCAAGTGTGCTGGGGCTACCTATACACTGATGAACAGTGTGTTGGGGCTACCTATATGCTGGAGAGTGGTGTACCAGGGCTACCTATTCCCTGGAGAGCAGTGTGCTGGGGCTACCTATACTCTGGAGAGTAGTGTGCTGCGGCTTCCTATACTCTGGAGAGTAGTGTGCTGGGGCTACCTATACGCTAGAGAGCAGTGTGTTGGTGCTACCTATACGCTGGAGAGCAGTGTGTTGGTGCTACCTCTACACTGGAGAGGAGTGTACTGGGGCTACTTACATACTAAGAAGCGGTGTGCTGGGGCTACCTATACTCTGGAGAGTAGTGTGCTGTGGCTTCCTATACTCTGGAGAGTAGTGTGCTGGGGCTACCTATACGCTGGAGAGCAGTGTGTTGGTGCTACCTATACGCTGGAGAGCAGTGTGTTGGTGCTACCTCTACACTGGAGAGGAGTGTACTGGGGCTACTTACATACTAAGAAGCGGTGTGCTGGGGCTACCTATATGCTGGAGAGCAGGGTGCTGTGGTTACCTATACACCGAAGAGCAATGTTTTTGGGTGCTGTGGTTACCTATACACCGAAGAGCAGTGTGCTGGGGCTACCTATACTCTGGAGAGCAGTGTGTTGGATACCTACAGTATATACTTGGGAGCAGTGTGCTGGAGCTACCTATTTGCTGTGGAGGCAGTGTGCTGGGCATCACTTATATTCTAGAGGCAGAAAAACAATTAGTGGAACAGCACTGTGAATATGTTTAAAGCAATGTTGCATCTTTCCCTTGGGTGAATAAATCTGGGGACTATCTATATATTGTGGAACAGCATGCTGGATACATATATACTAGGGGCATGTGCTGGGGACTATCTATATATTGTGGAACAGCATGCTGGATACATATATACTAGGGGCATGTGCTGGGGACTATCTATATATTGTGGAACAGCATGCTGGATACATATATACTAGGGGCATGTGCTGGGGACTATCTATATATTGGGGAACAGCATGCTGGATACATATATACTAGGGGCATGTGCTGGGGACTATCTATATATTGTGGAGCAGCATGCTGGATACATATATACTAGGGGCATGTGCTGGGGACTATCTATATATTGGGGAACAGCATGCTGGATACATATATACTAGGGGCATGTGCTGGGGATTATATATTGGGGAACAGCATGCTGGATTCATATATATTAGGGGACTGTGCTGGGAACTATCTATATATTGGGGAATAGCATGCTGGATACATATATACTAGGGGCATGTGCTCGGGACTATCTATATATTGGGGAGCAGCATGCTGGATACATATATATTAGGGGACTGTGCTGGGAACTATCTATATATTGGGGAACAGCATGCTGGATACATATATACTAGGGGCATGTGCTGGGGACTATCTATATATTGGGGAGCAGCATGCTGGATACATATATACTAGGGGCATGTGCTGGGGACTATCTATATATTGGGGAGCAGCATGCTGGATACATATATACTAGGGGCATGTGCTGGGGAATATCTATATATTGGGGAGCAGCATGCTGGATACATATATACTAGCCGCATGTGCTGGGGACTATCTATATATTGGGGAATAGCATGCTGGATACATATATATTAGGGGACTGTGCTGGGAACTATCTATATATTGGGGAACAGCATGCTGGATACATATATACTAGGGGCATGTGCTGGGGACTATCTATATATTGGGGAACAGCATGCTGGATACATATATACTAGGGGCATGTGCTGGGGACTATCTATATATTGGGGAACAGCATGCTGGATACATATATACTAGGGGCATGTGCCGGGGACTATATATATATATTGGGGAACAGCATGCTGGATACATATATACAAGGGGCATATGCTGGGGACTATCTATATATTGTGGAGCAGCATGCTGGATACATATATACTAGGGGCATGTGCTGGGGACTATCTATATATTGGGGAACCGCATGCTGGATACATATATACTAGGGGCATGTGCTGGGGACTATCTATATATTGGGGAGCAGCATGCTGGATACATATATACTAGTGGCATGTGCTGGGGACTATCTATATATTGGAGAATAGCATGCTGGATACATATATATTAGGGGACTGTGCTGGGAACTATCTATATATTGGGGAACATCATGCTGGATACATATATACTAGGGGCATGTGCTGGGGACTATCTATATATTGGGGAACAGCATGCTGGATACATATATACTAGGGGCATGTGCTGGGGACTATCTATATATTGGGGAGCAGCATGCTGGATACATATATACTAGGGGCATGTGCTGGGGACTATCTATATATTGGGGAACAGCATGCTGGATACATATATACTAGGGGAATGTGCTGGGGACTATCTATATATTGGGGAACAGCATGCTGGATACATATATACTAGGGGAATGTGCTGGGGACTATCTATATATTGTGGAGCAGCATGCTGGATACATATATACTAGCGGCATGTGCTGGGGACTGTCTATATATTGGGGAATAGCATGCTGGATACATGTATACTAGGGGCATGTGCTGGGGACTATCTATATATTGGGGAATAGCATGCTGGATACATATATACTAGGGGAATGTGCTGGGGACTATCTATATATTGGGGAACAGCATGCTGGATACATATATACAAGGGGCATGTGCTGGGGATTATCTATATATTGGGGAGCAGCATGCTGGATACATATATACTAGGGGCATGTGCTGGGGGCTATCTATATATTGGGGAATAGCATGCTGGATACATATATACTAGGGGCATGTGCTGGGGACTATCTATATATTGGGGAGCAGCATGCTGGATACATATATACTAGGGGCATGTGCTTGGGGCTATCTATATATTGGGGAGCAGCATGCTGGATACATATATATTAGGGGACTGTGCTGGGAACTATCTATATATTGGGGAACATCATGCTGGATACATATATACTAGGGGCATGTGCTGGGGACTATCTATATATTGGGGAACAGCATGCTGGATACATATATACTAGGGGCATGTGCTGGGGACTATCTATATATTGGGGAGCAGCATGCTAGATACATATATACTAGCGGCATGTGCTGGGGACTATCTATATATTGGGGAACAGCATGCTGGATACATATATACTAGGGGCATGTGCTGGGGACTATCTATATATTGTGGAACAGCATGCTGGATACATATATACTAGGGGCATGTGCTGGGGACTATCTATATATTGGGGAGCAGCATGCTGGATACATATATACTAGGGGCATGTGCTGGGGACTATCTATATATTGTGGAACAGCATGCTGGATACATATATACTAGGGGCATGTGCTGGGGACTATCTATATATTGGGGAACAGCATGTTGGATACATATATACTAGGGGAATGTGCTGGGGACTATCTATATATTGGGGAATAGCATGCTGGATACATATATACTAGGGGCATGTGCTGGGGACTATCTATATATTGGGGAATAGCATGCTGGATACATATATACTAGGGGACTGTGCTGGGAACTATCTATATATTGGGGAACATCATGCTGGATACATATATACTAGGGGCATGTGCTGGGGACTATCTATATATTGGGGAACAGCATGCTGGATACATATATACTAGGGGCATGTGCTGGGGACTATCTATATATTGGGGAGCAGCATGCTGGATACATATATACTAGGGGCATGTGCTGGGGACTATCTATATATTGGGGAACAGCATGCTGGATACATATATACTAGGGGAATGTGCTGGGGACTATCTATATATTGGGGAACAGCATGCTGGATACATATATACTAGGGGAATGTGCTGGGGACTATCTATATATTGTGGAGCAGCATGCTGGATACATATATACTAGCGGCATGTGCTGGGGACTGTCTATATATTGGGGAATTGCATGCTGGATACATGTATACTAGGGGCATGTGCTGGGGACTATCTATATATTGGGGAACAGCATGCTGGATACATATATACTAGGGGAATGTGCTGGGGACTATCTATATATTGGGGAACAGCATGCTGGATACATATATACAAGGGGCATGTGCTGGGGATTATCTATATATTGGGGAGCAGCATGCTGGATACATATATACTAGGGGCATGTGCTGGGGGCTATCTATATATTGGGGAATAGCATGCTGGATACATATATACTAGGGGCATGTGCTGGGGACTATCTATATATTGGGGAGCAGCATGCTGGATACATATATACTAGGGGCATGTGCTTGGGGCTATCTATATATTGGGGAGCAGCATGCTGTATACATATATATTAGGGGACTGTGCTGGGAACTGTCTATATATTGGGGAATAGCATGCTGGATACATGTATACTAGGGGCATGTGCTGGGGACTATCTATATATTGGGGAACAGCATGCTGGATACATATATACTAGGGGAATGTGCTGGGGACTATCTATATATTGGGGAACAGCATGCTGGATACATATATACAAGGGGCATGTGCTGGGGACTATCTATATATTGGGGAGCAGCATGCTGGATACATATATACTAGGGGCATGTGCTTGGGGCTATCTATATATTGGGGAGCAGCATGCTGGATACATATATATTAGGGGACTGTGCTGGGAACTATCTATATATTGGGGAACATCATGCTGGATACATATATACTAGGGGCATGTGCTGGGGACTATCTATATATTGGGGAACAGCATGCTGGATACATATATACTAGGGGCATGTGCTGGGGACTATCTATATATTGGGGAGCAGCATGCTAGATACATATATACTAGCGGCATGTGCTGGGGACTATCTATATATTGGGGAACAGCATGCTGGATACATATATACTAGGGGCATGTGCTGGGGACTATCTATATATTGTGGAACAGCATGCTGGATACATATATACTAGGGGCATGTGCTGGGGACTATCTATATATTGGGGAGCAGCATGCTGGATACATATATACTAGGGGCATGTGCTGGGGACTATCTATATATTGTGGAACAGCATGCTGGATACATATATACTAGGGGCATGTGCTGGGGACTATCTATATATTGGGGAACAGCATGTTGGATACATATATACTAGGGGAATGTGCTGGGGACTATCTATATATTGGGGAATAGCATGCTGGATACATATATACTAGGGGCATGTGCTGGGGACTATCTATATATTGGGGAATAGCATGCTGGATACATATATACTAGGGGCATGTGCTGGGAACTATCTATATATTGGGGAACATCATGCTGGATACATATATACTAGGGGCATGTGCTGGGGACTATCTATATATTGGGGAACAGCATGCTGGATACATATATACTAGGGGCATGTGCTGGGGACTATCTATATATTGGGGAGCAGCATGCTGGATACATATATACTAGGGGCATGTGCTGGGGACTATCTATATATTGTGGAACAGCATGCTTGATACATATATACTAGGGGAATGTGCTGGGGACTATCTATATATTGGGGAACAGCATGCTGGATACATATATACTAGGGGCTATCTATATATTGGGGAACACTATGCTGGATACATATATACTAGCGGCATGTGCTGGGGACTATCTATATATTGGGGAACAGCATGCTGAATACATATATACTAGGGGAATGTGCTGGGGACTATCTATATATTGGGGAATAGCATGCTGGATACATGTATACTAGGGCCATGTGCTGGGGACTATCTATATATTGGGGAACAGCATGCTGGATACATATATACTAGGGGCATGTGCTGGGGACTATCTATATATTGTGGAGCAGCATGCTGGATACATATATACTAGGGGCATGTGCTGGGGACTATCTATATATTGGGGAACAGCATGCTGGATACATATATACTAGGGGCATGTGCTGGGGATTATATATTGGGGAACAGCATGCTGGATTCATATATATTAGGGGACTGTGCTGGGAACTATCTATATATTGGGGAATAGCATGCTGGATACATATATACTAGGGGCATGTGCTCGGGACTATCTATATATTGGGGAGCAGCATGCTGGATACATATATATTAGGGGACTGTGCTGGGAACTATCTATATATTGGGGAACAGCATGCTGGATACATATATACTAGGGACATGTGCTGGGGACTATCTATATATTGGGGAACAGCATGCTGGATACATATATACTAGGGGCATGTGCTGGGGACTATCTATATATTGGGGAGCAGCATGCTGGATACATATATACTAGGGGCATGTGCTGGGGACTATCTATATATTGGGGAGCAGCATGCTGGATACATATATACTAGGGGCATGTGCTGGGGAATATCTATATATTGGGGAGCAGCATGCTGGATACATATATACTAGCCGCATGTGCTGGGGACTATCTATATATTGGGGAATAGCATGCTGGATACATATATATTAGGGGACTGTGCTGGGAACTATCTATATATTGGGGAACAGCATGCTGGATACATATATACTAGGGGCATGTGCTGGGGACTATCTATATATTGGGGAACAGCATGCTGGATACATATATACTAGGGGCATGTGCTGGGGACTATCTATATATTGGGGAACAGCATGCTGGATACATATATACTAGGGGCATGTGCCGGGGACTATATATATATTGGGGAACAGCATGCTGGATACATATATACAAGGGGCATGTGCTGGGGACTATCTATATATTGTGGAGCAGCATGCTGGATACATATATACTAGGGGCATGTGCTGGGGACTATCTATATATTGGGGAACCGCATGCTGGATACATATATACTAGGGGCATGTGCTGGGGACTATCTATATATTGGGGAGCAGCATGCTGGATACATATATACTAGTGGCATGTGCTGGGGACTATCTATATATTGGAGAATAGCATGCTGGATACATATATATTAGGGGACTGTGCTGGGAACTATCTATATATTGGGGAACATCATGCTGGATACATATATACTAGGGGCATGTGCTGGGGACTATCTATATATTGGGGAACAGCATGCTGGATACATATATACTAGGGGCATGTGCTGGGGACTATCTATATATTGGGGAGCAGCATGCTGGATACATATATACTAGGGGCATGTGCTGGGGACTATCTATATATTGGGGAACAGCATGCTGGATACATATATACTAGGGGAATGTGCTGGGGACTATCTATATATTGGGGAACAGCATGCTGGATACATATATACTAGCGGCATGTGCTGGGGACTGTCTATATATTGGGGAATAGCATGCTGGATACATGTATACTAGGGGCATGTGCTGGGGACTATCTATATATTGGGGAACAGCATGCTGGATACATATATACTAGGGGAATGTGCTGGGGACTATCTATATATTGGGGAACAGCATGCTGGATACATATATACAAGGGGCATGTGCTGGGGATTATCTATATATTGGGGAGCAGCATGCTGGATACATATATACTAGGGGCATGTGCTAGGGGCTATCTATATATTGGGGAATAGCATGCTGGATACATATATACTAGGGGCATGTGCTGGGGACTATCTATATATTGGGGAGCAGCATGCTGGATACATATATACTAGGGGCATGTGCTTGGGGCTATCTATATATTGGGGAGCAGCATGCTGGATACATATATATTAGGGGACTGTGCTGGGAACTATCTATATATTGGGGAACATCATGCTGGATACATATATACTAGGGGCATGTGCTGGGGACTATCTATATATTGGGGAACAGCATGCTGGATACATATATACTAGGGGCATGTGCTGGGGACTATCTATATATTGGGGAGCAGCATGCTAGATACATATATACTAGCGGCATGTGCTGGGGACTATCTATATATTGGGGAACAGCATGCTGGATACATATATACTAGGGGCATGTGCTGGGGACTATCTATATATTGTGGAACAGCATGCTGGATACATATATACTAGGGGCATGTGCTGGGGACTATCTATATATTGGGGAGCAGCATGCTGGATACATATATACTAGGGGCATGTGCTGGGGACTATCTATATATTGTGGAACAGCATGCTGGATACATATATACTAGGGGCATGTGCTGGGGACTATCTATATATTGTGGAACAGCATGCTGGATACATATATACTAGGGGCATGTGCTGGGGACTATCTATATATTGTGGAACAGCATGCTGGATACATATATACTAGGGGCATGTGCTGGGGACTATCTATATATTGGGGAACAGCATGTTGGATACATATATACTAGGGGAATGTGCTGGGGACTATCTATATATTGGGGAATAGCATGCTGGATACATATATACTAGGGGCATGTGCTGGGGACTATCTATATATTGGGGAATAGCATGCTGGATACATATATACTAGGGGCATGTGCTGGGAACTATCTATATATTGGGGAACATCATGCTGGATACATATATACTAGGGGCATGTGCTGGGGACTATCTATATATTGGGGAACAGCATGCTGGATACATATATACTAGGGGCATGTGCTGGGGACTATCTATATATTGGGGAGCAGCATGCTGGATACATATATACTAGGGGCATGTGCTGGGGACTATCTATATATTGTGGAACAGCATGCTGGATACATATATACTAGGGGAATGTGCTGGGGACTATCTATATATTGGGGAACAGCATGCTGGATACATATATACTAGGGGCTATCTATATATTGGGGAACACTATGCTGGATACATATATACTAGCGGCATGTGCTGGGGACTATCTATATATTGGGGAACAGCATGCTGAATACATATATACTAGGGGAATGTGCTGGGGACTATCTATATATTGGGGAATAGCATGCTGGATACATGTATACTAGGGCCATGTGCTGGGGACTATCTATATATTGGGGAACAGCATGCTGGATACATATATACTAGGGGCATGTGCTGGGGACTATCTATATATTGGGGAACAGCATGCTGGATACATATATACAAGGGGCATGTGCTGGGGACTATCTATATATTGGGGAGCAGCATGCTGGATACATATATACTAGGGGAATGTGCTGGGGGCTATCTATATATTGGGGAATAGCATGCTGGATACATATATACTAGGGGCATGTGCTGGGGACTATCTATATATTGGGGAGCAGCATGCTGGATACATATATACTAGGGGCATGTGCTTGGGGCTATCTATATATTGGGGAGCAGCATGCTGGATACATATATATTAGGGGACTGTGCTGGGAACTATCTATATATTGGGGAACATCATGCTGGATACATATATACTAGGGGCATGTGCTGGGGACTATCTATATATTGTGGAACAGCATGCTGGATACATATATACTAGGGGCATGTGCTGGGGACTATCTATATATTGGGGAGCAGCATGCTGGATACATGTATACTAGGGGCATGTGCTGGGGACTATCTATATATTGTGGAACAGCATGCTGGATACATATATACTAGGGGAATGTGCTGGGGACTATCTATATATTGGGGAATAGCATGCTGGATACATATATACTAGGGGCATGTGCTGGGGACTATCTATATATTGGGGAATAGCATGCTGGATACATATATACTAGGGGCATGTGCTGGGCACTATCTATATATTGGGGAGCAGCATGCTGGATACATATATACTAGCGGCATGTGCTGGGGACTATCTATATATTGAGGAACAGCATGCTGGATACATATAGCATGTGCTGGGGACTATCTATATATTGGGGAGCAGCATGCTGGATACATATATACTAGGGGCATGTGCTGGGGACTATCTATATATTGGGGAGCAGCATGCTGGATACATATATACTAGGGGCATGTGCTGGGGACTATCTATATATTGTGGAGCAGCATGCTGGATACATATATACTAGGGGAATGTGCTGGGGACTATCTATATATTGGAGAATAGCATGCTGGATACATGTATACCAGGGGCATGTGCTGGGGACTATCTATATATTGGGGAGCAGCATGCTGGATACATATATTCTAGCGGCATGTGCTGGGGACTATCTATATATTGTGAAACAGCATGCTGGATACATATATACTAGGGGAATGTGCTGGGGACTATCTATATATTGGGGAACAGCATGCTGGATACATATATACTAGGGGCATGTGCTGGGCACTATCTATATATTGGGGAGCAGCATGCTGGATACATATATACTAGAGGCATGTGCTGGGGACTATCCATATATTGGGGAGCAGCATGCTGGATACATATATACTAGGGGCATGTGCTTGGGGCTATCTATATATTGGGGAGCAGCATGCTGGATACATATATACTAGGGGCATGTGCTGGGGACTATCTATATATTGGGGAACAGCATGCTGGATACATATATACTAGGGGCATGTGCTGGGCACTATCTATATAATGGGGAGCAGCATGCTGGATACATATATACTAGGGGCATGTGCTGGGCACTATCTATATATTGGGGAGCAGCATGCTGGATACATATATACTAGGGGCATGTGCTGGGGGCTATCTATATATTGGGGAACAGCATGCTGGATACATATATACTAGGGGAATGTGCTGGGGACTATCTATATATTGGGGAACAGCATGCTGGATACATATATACTAGGGGCATGTGCTGGGGACTATCTATATATTGGGGAACAGCATGCTGGATACATATATACTAGGGGCATGTGCTGGGGACTATCTATATATTGGGGAGCAGCATGCTGGATACATATATACTAGGGGCATGTGCTGGGGACTATCTATATATTGGGGAGCAGCATGCTGGATACATATATACTAGGGGCATGTGCTGGGGACTATCTATATATTGGGGAACAGCATGCTGGATACATATATACTAGGGGCATGTGCTGGGGACTATCTATATATTGGGGAACATCATGCTGGATACATATATACTAGGGGCATGTGCTGGGGACTATCTATATATTGTGGAGCAGCATGCTTGATACATATATATTAGGGGCATGTGCTGGGGACTATCTATATATTGGGGAACAACATGCTGGATACATATATACTAGGGGCATGTGCTTGGGACTATCTATATATTGTGGAGCAGCATGCTGGATACATATATATTAGGGGACTGTGCTGGGGACTATCTATATATTGGGGAGCAGCATGCTTGATACATATATACTAGGGGCATGTGCTGGGGACTATCTATATATTGGGGAGCAGCATGCTTGATACATTTATACTAGGGGCATGTGCTGGGGACTATCTATATATTGTGGAACAGCATGCTGGATACATATATACTAGGGGCATGTGCTGGGGACTATCTATATATTGGGGAACAGCATGCTGGATACATATATACTAGGGGCATGTGCTGGGGACTATCTATATATTGTGGAGCAGCATGCTGGATACATATATACTAGGGGCATGTGCTGGGGACTATCTATATATTGGGGAACATCATGCTGGAAACATATATACTAGGGGCATGTGCTCGGGACTATCTATATATTGTGGAACAGCATGCTGGATACATATATACTAGGGGCATATGCTGGGGACTATCTATATATTGGGGAACAGCATGCTGGATACATATATACTAGGGGCATGTGCTGGGGACTATCCATATATTGGGGAACATCATGCTGGATACATATATACTAGGGGCATGTGCTGGGCACTATCTATATATTGGGGAATAGCATGCTGGATACATATATATTAGGGGACTGTGCTGGGAACTATCTATATATTGGGGAACATCATGCTGGATACATATATACTAGGGGCATGTGCTGGGGACTATCTATATATTGGGGAGCAGTATGCTGGATACATATATACTAGGGGCTATCTATATATTGGGGAACAGCATGCTGGATACATATATACTAGCGGCATGTGCTGGGGACTATCTATAAATTGGGGAACAGCATGCTGGATACATATATACTAGGGGAATGTGCTGGGGACTGTCTAAATATTGGGGAATAGCATGCTGGATACATATATACTAGGGGCATGTGCTGGGGACTATCTATATATTGGGGAATAGCATGCTGGATACATATATACTAGGGGCATGTGCTGGGGACTATCTATATATTGGGGAGCAGCATGCTAGTTACATATATACTAGCGGCATGTGCTGGGGACTATCTATATATTGGGGAACAGCATGCTGGATACATATATACTAGGGGTATGTGCTGGGGACTATCTATATATAGTGGAACAGCATGCTGGATACATATATACTAGGGGCATGTGCTGGGGACTATCTATATATTGGGGAGCAGCATGCTGGATACATGTATACTAGGGGCATGTGCTGGGGACTATCTATATATTGGGGAACAGCATGCTGGATACATATATACAAGGGGCATGTGCTGGGGACTATCTATATATTGGGGAGCAGCATGCTGGATACATATATACTAGGGGCATGTGCTGGGGGCTATCTATATATTGGGGAGCAGCATGCTGGATACATATATACTAGAGGCATGTGCTGGGGACTATCTATATATTGGGGAGCAGCATGCTGGATACATATATACTAGGGGCATGTGCTTGGGGCTATCTATATATTGGGGAGCAGCATGCTGGATACATATATATTAGGGGCATGTGCTGGGGACTATCTATATATTGGGGAACATCATGCTGGATACATATATACTAGGGGCATGTGCTGGGGACTATCTATATATTGGGGAACAGCATGCTGGATACATATATACTAGGGGCATGTGCTGGGGACTATCTATATATTGGGGAGCAGCATGCTAGTTACATATATACTAGCGGCATGTGCTGGGGACTATCTATATATTGGGGAACAGCATGCTGGATACATATATACTAGGGGTATGTGCTGGGGACTATCTATATATAGTGGAACAGCATGCTGGATACATATATACTAGGGGCATGTGCTGGGGACTATCTATATATTGGGGAGCAGCATGCTGGATACATGTATACTAGGGGCATGTGCTGGGGACTATCTATATATTGGGGAACAGCATGCTGGATACATATATACAAGGGGCATGTGCTGGGGACTATCTATATATTGGGGAGCAGCATGCTGGATACATATATACTAGGGGCATGTGCTGGGGGCTATCTATATATTGGGGAACATCATGCTGGATACATATATACTAGGGGCATGTGCTCGGGACTATCTATATATTGGGGAATAGCATGCTGGATACATATATATTAGGGGACTGTGCTGGGGACTATCTATATATTGGGGAGCAGCATGCTGGATACATATATACTAGGGGCATGTGCTGGAGACTATCCATATATTGGGGGACATCATGCTGGATACATATATACTAGGGGAATGTGCTGGGCACTATCTATATATTGGGGAGCAGCATGCTGGATACATATATACTAGGGGCATGTGCTCGGGACAATCTATATATCAGGGAATAGCATGCTGGATACATATATACTAGAAGCATGTGCTCGGGACTATCTATATATTGGGGAATAGCATGCTGGATACATATATATTAGGGGACTGTGCTGGGAACTATCTATATATTGGGGAACATCATGCTGGATACATATATACTAGGGGCATGTGCTGGGGACTATCTATATATTGGGGAGCAGTATGCTGGATACATATATACTAGGGGCATGTGCTGGGCACTATCTATATATTGGGGAGCAGCATGCTGGATACATATATACTAGGGGCATGTGCTGGGGACTATCTATATATTGGGGAACATCATGCTGGATACATATATACTAGGGGCATGTGCTGGGGACTATCTATATATTGGGGAACAGCATGCTGGATACATATACACTAGGGGCATGTGCTCGGGACTATCTATATATTGTGGAACAGCATGCTGGATACATATATACTAGGGGCATGTGCTGGGGACTATCTATATATTGGGGAACATCATGCTGGATACATATATACTAGGGGCATGTGCTGGGGACTATCTATATAGTGTGGAGCAGCATGCTGGATACATATATATTAGGGGACTGTGCTGGGGACTATCTATATATTGGGGAACAACATGCTGGATACATATATACTAGGGGCATGTGCTTGGGACTATCTATATATTGTGGAACAGCATGCTTGATACATATATACTAGGGGCATGTGCTGGGGACTATCTATATATTGGGGAGCAGCATGCTTGATACATATATACTAGGGGCATGTGCTGGGGACTATCTATATATTGTGGAACAGCATGCTGGATACATATATACTAGGGGCATATGCTGGGGACTATCTATATATTGGGGAACAGCATGCTGGATACATATATACTAGGGGCATGTGCTGGGGACTATCTATATATTGTGGAGCAGCATGCTGGATACATATATACTAGGGGCATGTGCTGGGGACTATCTATATATTTGGGAACATCATGCTGGATACATATATACTAGGGGCATGTGCTCGGGACTATCTATATATTGGGGAATAGCATGCTGGATACATATATATTAGGGGACTGTGCTGGGGACTATCTATATATTGGGGAGCAGCATGCTGGATACATATATACTAGGGGCATGTGCTGGAGACTATCCATATATTGGGGAACATCATGCTGGATACATATATACTAGGGGAATGTGCTGGGCACTATCTATATATTGGGGAGCAGCATGCTGGATACATATATACTAGGGGCATGTGCTCGGGACAACCTATATATCAGGGAATAGCATGCTGGATACATATATACTAGGGGCATGTGCTCGGGACTATCTATATATTGGGGAATAGCATGCTGGATACATATATATTAGGGGACTGTGCTGGGAACTATCTATATATTGGGGAACATCATGCTGGATACATATATACTAGGGGCATGTGCTGGGGACTTTCTATATATTGGGGAACAGCATGCTGGATACATATATACTAGGGGCATGTGCTGGGGACTATCTATATATTGGGGAGCAGCATGCTGGATACATATATACTAGGGGCATGTGCTGGGGACTATCTATATATTGGGGAACAGCATGCTGGATACATATATACTAGGGGCTATCTATATATTGGGGAACAGCATGCTGGATACATATATACTAGCGGCATGTGCTGGGGACTATCTATAAATTGGGGAACAGCATGCTGGATACATATATACTAGGGGAATGTGCTGGGGACTGTCTAAATATTGGGGAATAGCATGCTGGATACATATATACTAGGGGCATGTGCTGGGGACTATCTATATATTGGGGAACAGCATGCTGGATACATATATACTAGGGGCATGTGCTGGGGACTATCTATATATTGGGGAGCAGCATGCTAGTTACATATATACTAGCGGCATGTGCTGGGGACTATCTATATATTGGGGAACAGCATGCTGGATACATATATACTAGGGGTATGTGCTGGGGACTATCTATATATAGTGGAACAGCATGCTGGATACATATATACTAGGGGCATGTGCTGGGGACTATCTATATATTGGGGAGCAGCATGCTGGATACATGTATACTAGGGGCATGTGCTGGGGACTATCTATATATTGGGGAACAGCATGCTGGATACATATATACAAGGGGCATGTGCTGGGGACTATCTATATATTGGGGAGCAGCATGCTGGATACATATATACTAGGGGCATGTGCTGGGGGCTATCTATATATTGGGGAGCAGCATGCTGGATACATATATACTAGAGGCATGTGCTGGGGACTATCTATATATTGGGGAGCAGCATGCTGGATACATATATACTAGGGGCATGTGCTTGGGGCTATCTATATATTGGGGAGCAGCATGCTGGATACATATATATTAGGGGCATGTGCTGGGGACTATCTATATATTGGGGAACATCATGCTGGATACATATATACTAGGGGCATGTGCTGGGGACTATCTATATATTGGGGAACAGCATGCTGGATACATATATACTAGGGGCATGTGCTGGGGACTATCTATATATTGGGGAGCAGCATGCTAGTTACATATATACTAGCGGCATGTGCTGGGGACTATCTATATATTGGGGAACAGCATGCTGGATACATATATACTAGGGGTATGTGCTGGGGACTATCTATATATAATGGAACAGCATGCTGGATACATATATACTAGGGGCATGTGCTGGGGACTATCTATATATTGGGGAGCAGCATGCTGGATACATATATACTAGGGGCATGTGCTGGGGGCTATCTATATATTGGGGAGCAGCATGCTGGATACATATATACTAGAGGCATGTGCTGGGGACTATCTATATATTGGGGAGCAGCATGCTGGATACATATATACTAGGGGCATGTGCTTGGGGCTATCTATATATTGGGGAGCAGCATGCTGGATACATATATATTAGGGGCATGTGCTGGGGACTATCTATATATTGGGGAACATCATGCTGGATACATATATACTAGGGGCATGTGCTGGGGACTATCTATATATTGGGGAACAGCATGCTGGATACATATATACTAGGGGCATGTGCTGGGGACTATCTATATATTAAGGAGCAGCATGCTAGTTACATATATACTAGCGGCATGTGCTGGGGACTATCTATATATTGGGGAACAGCATGCTGGATACATATATACTGGGGGTATGTGCTGGGGACTATCTATATATAATGGAACAGCATGCTGGATACATATATACTAGGGGCATGTGCTGGGGACTATCTATATATTGGGGAGCAGCATGCTGGATACATGTATACTAGGGGCATGTGCTGGGGACTATCTATATATTGTGGAACAGCATGCTGGATATATATATACTAGGGGCATGTGCTGGGGACTATCTATATATTGGGGAGCAGCATGCTAGTTACATATATACTAGCGGCATGTGCTGGGGACTATCTATATATTGGGGAACAGCATGCTGGATACATATATACTAGGGGTATGTGCTGGGGACTATCTATATATAGTGGAACAGCATGCTGGATACATATATACTAGGGGCATGTGCTGGGGACTATCTATATATTGGGGAGCAGCATGCTGGATACATGTATACTAGGGGCATGTGCTGGGGACTATCTATATATTGGGGAACAGCATGCTGGATACATATATACTAGGGGAATGTGCTGGGGACTATCTATATATTGGGGAATAGCATGCTGGATACATATATACTAGGGGCATGTGCTGGGGACTATCTATATATTGGGGAATAGCATGCTGGATACATATATACTAGGGGCATGTGCTGGGGACTATCTATATATTGGGGAGCAGCATGCTGGATACATATATACTAGGGGCATGAGCTGGGGACTATCTATATATTGGGGAACAGCATGCTGGATACATATATACTAGGGGCTATCTATATATTGGGGAACAGCATGCTGGATACATATATACTAGCGGCATGTGCTGGGGACTATCTATATATTGGGGAACAGCATGCTGGATACATATATACTAGGGGAATGTGCTGGGGACTATCTATATATTGGGGAATAGCATGCTGGATACATGTATACTAGGGCCATGTGCTGGGGACTATCTATATATTGGGGAACAGCATGCTGGATACATATATACAAGGGGCATGTGCTGGGGACTATCTATATATTGGGGAGCAGCATGCTGGATACATATATACTAGGGGCATGTGCTTGGGGCTATCTATATATTGGGGAGCAGCATGCTGGATACATATATATTAGGGGACTGTGCTGGGAACTATCTATATATTGGGGAACATCATGCTGGATACATATATACTAGGGGCATGTGCTGGGGACTATCTATATATTGGGGAACAGCATGCTGGATACATATATACTAGGGGCATGTGCTGGGGACTATCTATATATTGGGGAGCAGCATGCTAAATACATATATACTAGCGGCATGTGCTGGGGACTATCTATATATTGGGGAACAGCATGCTGGATACATATATACTAGGGGCATGTGCTGGGGACTATCTATATATTGTGGAACAGCATGCTGGATACATATATACTAGGGACATGTGCTGGGGACTATCTATATATTGGGGAGCAGCATGCTGGATACATGTATACTAGGGGCATGTGCTGGGGACTATCTATATATTGTGGAACAGCATGCTGGATACATATATACTAGGGGAATGTGCTGGGGACTATCTATATATTGGGGAATAGCATGCTGGATACATATATACTAGGGGCATGTGCTGGGGACTATCTATATATTGGGGAATAGCATGCTGGATACATATATACTAGGGGCATGTGCTGGGGACTATCTATATATTGGGGAGCAGCATGCTGGATACATATATACTAGCGGCATGTGCTGGGGACTATCTATATATTGAGGAACAGCATGCTGGATACATATATACTAGGGGCATGTGCTGGGGACTATCTATATATTGGGGAGCAGCATGCTGGATACATATATACTAGGGGCATGTGCTGGGGACTATCTATATATTGTGGAGCAGCATGCTGGATACATATATACTAGGGGAATGTGCTGGGGACTATCTATATATTGGGGAATAGCATGCTGGATACATGTATACCAGGGCCATGTGCTGGGGACTATCTATATATTGGGGAGCAGCATGCTGGATACATATATTCTAGCGGCATGTGCTGGGGACTATCTATATATTGTGGAACAGCATGCTGGATACATATATACTAGGGGCATGTGCTGGGCACTATCTATATATTGGGGAGCAGCATGCTGGATACATATATACTAGGGGAATAAGCTGGGGACTATCTATATATTGGGGAACAGCATGCTGGATACATATATACTAGGGGCATGTGCTGGGGACGATCTATATATTGGGGAGCAGCATGCTGGATACATATATACTAGAGGCATGTGCTGGGGACTATCCATATATTGGGGAGCAGCATGCTGGATACATATATACTAGGGGCATGTGCTTGGGGCTATCTATATATTGGGGAGCAGCATGCTGGATACATATATACTAGGGGCATGTGCTGGGGACTATCTATATATTGGGGAACAGCATGCTGGATACATATATACTAGGGGCATGTGCTGGGCACTATCTATATATTGGGGAGCAGCATGCTGGATACATATATACTAGGGGCATGTGCTGGGCACTATCTGTATATTGGGGAGCAGCATGCTGGATACATATATACTAGGGGCATGTGCTGGGGACTATCTATATATTGGGGAACAGCATGCTGGATACATATATACTAGGGGCATGTGCTGGGGACTATCTATATATTGGGGAACATCATGCTGGATACATATATACTAGGGGCATGTGCTGGGGACTATCTATATATTGTGGAGCAGCATGCTGGATACATATATATTAGGGGCATGTGCTGGGGACTATCTATATATTGGGGAACAACATGCTGGATACATATATACTAGGGGCATGTGCTTACGACTATCTATATATTGTGGAGCAGCATGCTGGATACATATATATTAGGGAACTGTGCTGGGGACCATCTATATATTGGGGAGCAGCATGCTTGATACATATATACTAGGGGCATGTGCTGGGGACTATCTATATATTGGGGAGCAGCATGCTTGATACATATATACTAGGGGTATGTGCTGGGGACTATCTATATATTGTGGAACAGCATGCTGGATACATATATACTAGGGGCATGTGCTGGGGACTATCTATATATTGGGGAACATCATGCTGGATACATATATACTAGGGGCATGTGCTCGGGACTATCTATATATTGGGGAATAGCATGCTGGATACATATATATTAGGGGACTTTGCTGGGGACTATCTATATATTGGGGAGCAGCATGCTGGATACATATATACTAGGGGCATGTGCTGGGGACTATCCATATATTGGGGAACATCATGCTGGTTACATATATACTAGGGGCATGTGCTGGGCACTATCTATATATTGGGGAGCAGCATGCTGGATACATATATACTAGGGGCATGTGCTCGGGACAATTTATATATCAGGGAATAGCATGCTGGATACATATATACTAGGGGCATGTGCTCGGGACTATCTATATATTGGGGAATAGCATGCTGGATACATATATACTAGGGGCATGTGCTGGGGACTATCTATATATTGGGGAGCAGTATGCTGGATACATATATACTAGGGGCATGTGCTGGGGACTATCTATATATTGGGGAGCAGTATGCTGGATACATATACACTAGGGGCATGTGCTGGGCACTATCTATATATTGGGGAGCAGCATGCTGGATACATATATACTAGGGGCATGTGCTGGGGACTATCTATATATTGGGGAACATCATGCTGGATACATATATACTAGGGGCATGTGCTGGGGACTATCTATATATTGGGGAACAGCATGCTGGATACATATACACTAGGGGCATGTGCTGGGGACTATCTATATATTGGGGAATAGCATGCTGGATACATGTATACTAGGTCCATGTGCTGGGGACTATCTATATATTGGGGAACAGCATGCTGGATACATATATACTAGGGGCATGTGCTGGGGACTATCTATATATTGGGGAACAGCATGCTGGATACATATATACAAGGGGCATGTGCTGGGGACTATCTATATATTGGGGAGCAGCATGCTGGATACATATATACTAGGGGCATGTGCTGGGGGCTATCTATATATTGGGGAATAGCATGCTGGATACATATATACTAGGGGCATGTGCTGGGGACTATCTATATATTGGGGAGCAGCATGCTGGATACATATATACTAGGGGAATGTGCTTGGGGCTATCTATATATTGGGGAGCAGCATGCTGGATACATATATATTAGGGGACTGTGCTGGGAACTATCTATATATTGGGAAACATCATGCTGGATACATATATACTAGGGGCATGTGCTGGGGACTATCTATATATTGGGGAACAGCATGCTGGATACATATATACTAGGGGCATGTGCTGGGGACTATCTATATATTGGGGAGCAGCATGCTAGATACATATATACTAGCGGCATGTGCTCGGGACTATCTATATATTGGGGAATAGCATGCTGGATACATATATACTAGGGGCATGTGCTGGGGACTATCTATATATTGGGGAGCAGTATGCTGGATACATATATACTAGGGGCATGTGCTGGGGACTATCTATATATTGGGGAGCAGTATGCTGGATACATATATACTAGGGGCATGTGCTGGGGACTATCTATATATTGGGGAGCAGTATGCTGGATACATATATACTAGGGGCATGTGCTGGGCACTATCTATATATTGGGGAGCAGCATGCTGGATACATATATACTAGGGGCATGTGCTGGGGACTATCTATATATTAGGGAACATCATGCTGGATACATATATACTAGGGGCATGTGCTGGGGACTATCTATATATTGGGGAACAGCATGCTGGATACATATATACTAGGGGCATGTGCTGGGGACTATCTATATATTGGGGAGCAGCATGCTGGATACATATATACTAGGGGCATGTGCTGGGGACTATCTATATATTGGGGAACAGCATGCTGGATACATATACACTAGGGGCATATGCTGGGGACTATCTATATATTGGGGAACAGCATGCTGGGTACATATATACTAGGGGCATGTGCTCGGGACTATCTATATATTGTGGAACAGCATGCTGGATACATATATACTATGGGCATGTGCTGGGGACTATCTATATATTGGGGAACATCATGCTGGATACATATATACTATGGGCATGTGCTGGGGACTATCTATATATTGGGGAACATCATGCTGGATACATATATACTAGGGGCATGTGCTGGGGACTATCTATATATTGGGGAACAGCATGCTGGATACATATATACTAGGGGCATGTGCTGGGGACTATCTATATATTGTGGAGCAGCATGCTGGATACATATATACTAGGGGCATGTGCTGGGGACTATCTATATATTGGGGAACATCATGCTGGATACATATATACTAGGGGCATGTGCTGGGGACTATCTATATATTGGGGAACAGCATGCTGGATACATATATACTAGGGGCATGTGCTGGGGACTATCTATATATTGGGGAACATCATGCTGGATACATATATACTAGGGGCATGTGCTCGGGACTATCTATATATTGGGGAATAGCATGCTGGATACATATATATTAGGGGACTGTGCTGGGGACTATCTATATATTGGGGAGCAGCATGCTGGATACATATATACTAGGGGCATGTGCTTGGGACTATCCATATATTGGGGAACATCATGCTGGATACATATATACTAGGGGCATGTGCTGGGGACTATCTATATATTGGGGAGCAGTATGCTGGATACATATATACTAGGGGCATGTGCTGGGCACTATCTATATATTGGGGAGCAGCATGCTGGATACATATATACTAGGGGCATGTGCTGGGGACTATCTATATATTGGGGAACATCATGCTGGATACATATATACTAGGGGCATGTGCTGGGGACTATCTATATATTGGGGAATAGCATGCTGGATACATATATACTAGGGGCATGTGCTCGGGACTATCTATATATTGGGGAATAGCATGCTGGATACATATATACTAGGGGCATGTGCTCGGGACTATCTATATATTGTGGAACAGCATGCTGGATACATATACACTAGGGGCATGTGCTGGGGACTATCTATATATCAGGTAGCAGCATGCTGGATACATATATACTAGGGGCATGTGCTGGGGACTATCTATATATTGGGGAACAGCATGCTGGATACATATACACTAGGGGCATGTGCTCGGGACTATCTATATATTGTGGAACAGCATGCTGGATACATATACACTAGGGGCATGTGCTGGGGACTATCTATATATCAGGGAGCAGCATGCTGGATACATATATACTAGGGGCATGTGCTGGGGACTATCTATATATTGGGGAACAGCATGCTGGATACATATATACTAGGGCATGTGCTGGGGCTACTTATATATTGTGCTGGGCCTATATATTGGAGGTCAGTTTGCTGGGGATACCTATATACTGAGGGCCAGTTTGCTGAGTCTGCTTTTATACTAGGGAGCAGTGTGCAGGGCTACCTATATACTGTGGGTCAGTGTGCACTGGTGGGTACAGGAAATATGTAATAGAGGGCATCGTATATTTAACTAATAAAGGGAGCATAGTATATAATATATAACAGAGGAGACACAGTATATATCTAACACAGGGGGGCATAATATGTACATCCAATAGAGGAGTGTACATGATATATAGCTAATAGAGGAGGCATAGTATATAAAGCTAATAGAGAGGGGCACCATTCGTGGGTTGGTAACTATCGTTTAAATGCAGGCAAAAGTGCAGGTTGCATTTAAATGTTGGCAGCGGGGGGGGGAGGTGCTTTGTTACGGCGTTGGGCTTGGAAGTTATTAGACCCCCTAGGGTAAAAGTACCCTTGGGGTCTAAAAATTGAGTAATAAAAGAAAATTTAAAAATAAGAAAAACTTAATAAAAAATTTCAAACCACCCCCCTCTCCCTAGCACTGATATAAAAATAAAATTACCAGGTGGTAAAACCCTTAATGGAAAATAGCGCCCAAATGTCAGAATCATAATTTTTTCATATAAAAATTTGAATGAAAAGTGATCTGGTAGCGATGAAAACGTCATCACGTTGCGCAAAAAACGACACCTCACACAACTCCATACCCCAAATAATTGGGCAATATCAAGATTTTTTTTGTTTTGTGCAAAAAGTTTTAATTTTGTAAAATCTATTTAAACATATTGGGAGTCATTTACATAGGGCCCGATTCGCGTTTTCCCGACGTGGTACCCGAATATTTCCAATTTGCGCCGATTTTCCCTGAATTGCCCCAGGTTTTTGGCGCACGCAATCGGAAATTGGGGGGCGTGGCCGAACGAAACCCGACGGATTCGGAGAAACTGCCACATTTTTTCTTTGTCCCGGTGCATGTGAGTGCTTGATCTTGCGACACAAATCCTTTTTTAAATTCTGAGGTCTCGTGTAAGCCGTCGCCGATGCGCCAAAAACCGATCGCTTGCACCAAAATCCCGGGGCAATTCGTCGGAAAACTGAAATGTTTGGGAAACCCGACAAAAGTTCGGCGTTCGGACCCGTAGTAAATGAGCCCCATTAAATTTGAGGTATCATCTGAAGCGCCAGTGAAAGTAAAAAAAACATAGCCCACAAAATGGTGCAAATGTGTTTTTTTGGCAACGTTACCACATTTGGACTTTATTTCCAGCTTTCCAGTGCAAGGAATATCAAACACCATCACTAGGAAAGACAAGCTCTGAACACGGAGAAATACAAAAGTTATGGATTTCTGAGGTAGGAAACACAAAAATGAAAAAAAGGATGTGGCTTTAAGGGGTTTATGACCCCGGGGGAGGGGGGCAATTTTTTGAGGCTTTCCTTGTACAAAGTAGCACCTGCCCAGGTGTGGATATTGGGAGGTTGTGGCCGGGGGTCTTCTTATACATGAATAACGGTTCATAGAATTTGGAGACGTCCACGGCGCTGGATCAACCAGATTATCGCGCAGATTGTCTAGTGCAAACTCCTTGCACAGGTATTTAGGAAGTGTACGGGCTACATATGTGGCAGACAAGACCCTTTTGTCGCACGCCCTGTGTTAAAGGTGCAGCAAAAAAAAGTTGGTGCGCTCTGTCGGGGCAATGCGGGAGGGGGGGTGTAGTCACCAGATTCATGAAGAAAGTGGGGCAGAAATCCAACCTGAATCTGGCACCCCCTGCACTATACACAGATAACTGTACATAGTACACACCGCACATAGTGCACACCCTGCACATAGTACACACTGCACGTAACACACACCCTGCACATAGTACACATCCTGCACAGTACACATCCTGCACATAATACACACCGCACATAACACACACCATGCACATATTACACCCGGCACATAGTACACCCTGCACATAGTACACACCCGGCACATAGTACACCCTGCACATAGTACACACCGCACATAGTACACACCGCAAATAGTACACACACACTGCACATAGTACACACCCTGCACATAGTAGTACACATCCTGCACATAGTAGTACACCCTGCAGATAGTAGTACACCCTACACATAGTAGTACACACCCTGCACATAGTAGTACACACCCTGCACATAGTACACACCCTGCACATAGTACACACAGTGCACATAGTACACACCCTGCACGTAGTACACACCCTGCACGTAGTACACCCTGCACGTAGTACACCCTGCACATAGTACACACAGTGCACATAGTACACACAGTGCACATAGTACACACCCTACACATAGTACACACTCTGCACATAGTACACACCCTGCACATACTACACACAGTGCACATAGTACACATAGGGGGTCATTTACTAAGGGCCCGAATCGCGTTTTCCCGACGTGTTACCCGAATATTTCCGATTTGCGCCGATTGTACCTGAATTGCCCCGGGATTGTGTCGCACGCGATCGGATTGTGGCGCATCGGCGCCGGCATGCGCGCGGCGGAAATCGGGGGGCGTGGCCGAACGAAAACCCGACGTATTCGGAAAAACCGCCGCATTTAAAAACCGAAAAAGTGTCGCTTGGGGACCGCTTACCTTCACCTGGTCCGAGGTGGTGCATTCCGGCGCGTGGAGATGATTTTCAGTGCAGCAGCGCCACCTGGTGGACGGCGGAGGAACTGCCTTCATGAATCCCGGCCGGACCCGAATCCAGAGCAGAGAACGCGCCGCTGGATCGCGAATGGGCCGGGTAAGTAAATTTGCCCCATAGTGCACATAGTACACATAGGGGCACATTTACTTACCTGGTCCGTTCGCGATCCAGCGGCGCGTTCTCTGCGCTGGATTCGGGTCCGGCAAGGATTCATCAATGCAGTTCCTCCGCCGTCCACCAGGTGGCGCTGCTGCGCTGAAGTCCGCTGGAATGCCTCGAAATACACCGGCCTACCCAGGATGAAGGTGAGTGAAATTTTCGCGACACAATTTTTTTTTTAAATGCGGCGGTTTTTCCGAATACGTCGGGTTTTCGTTCGGCCACGCCCCCCGATTTCGGTCGCGCGCATGCCGGCACCGATGCGCCAAATTCCGATCGCGTGCGCCAAAAACCCGGGGCAATTCAGGTACAATCGGCGCAAAACGGAAATATTCGGGTAACGCGTCGGGAAAACGCGAATCGGGCCCTTAGTAAATGACCCCCATAGTGCACATAGTGCACACAGTGCACATAGTACACACCCTGCACATAGTACACACACTGCACATAGTACACACCCTGCACATAGTACACACCCTGCACATAGTACACACACTGCACATAACATACACCGCACATAACACACACCCTGCACATAGTACACACTGCACATAACACACACCGCACATAACACACACCCTGCACATAGTACACACCGTACATAGTGCACAATACACACTGCACATAGTACACACACTGCACATAGTACACACACTGCACATAGTACACACACCGCACATAGTACACACACCGCACATAGTACACACCGCACATAGCACATAGTACACACTGCACATAGTACACACTGCACATAGTACACACACCGCACATAGTACACACACCGCACATAGTACACACCGCACATAGCACATAGTACACACTGCACATAGTACACACTGCACATAGTACACACCGCACATAGTACACACTGCACATAGTACACACTGCACATAGTACACACTGCACATAGTACACACCACACATAGTTCACACCGTACATAGTACACACTACACACCGCACATAGTACACACCAAACATAGTACACACCACACATAGTTCACACCGTACATAGTACACACTACACATAGTACACACCCTGCACATAGTACACACCCTGCACATAGTACACACCCTGCACATAGTACACACTGCACATAGTACACACCGCACATAGTACACACCGCACATAGTACACACTCTGCACATAGTACACACCCTGCACATAGTACACACCCTGCACATAGTACACACCGCACATAGTACACCCTGCACATAGTACACACCCTGCACATAGTACACACCATGCACATAGTACACACCCTGCACATAGTACACACTGTACATAGTACACACTACACATAGTACACACCGTACATAGTACACACCGTACATAGTACACACTGCACATAGTACACACTGAACATAGTACACACTGCACATCGTACACATAGTACACACCCTGCACATAGTACACACCCTGCACATAGTACACACTGCGCATAGTACACACTACACATAGTACACACCGTACATAGTACACACTACACATAGTACATAGTACACACTGCACATAGTACACACTGCACATAGTACACAGGACACTGCACATAGTACACCCTGCACATAGTACACCCTGCACATAGTACACACTGCATTGTTCTTAGTAAATGTGCCGCAATGTGTAGATGAAAATTCATTCTGATTTATTATCGTAAAAACACAACACGTTTCTAGCTTGCAGCGAGCGCTTTGTGTATAAAAGCCCCCTGTATCATGGTGGGGGCGCTGTTCCTGTACACCCCAGGCCTGGCAGGGTCATGGCTCCCATAGGTCCTCTCACCTTTTGTCCTGCAGGTCACAATACATTCTCGTTGCGTTCTAAACCGGTTCATGTTTCCACCACAGCCGCCATATACGAATGGCTTACAGATAGCCCAGGAGGCGTCGTAATAATAGAGGTAAATCCGCTCATCACACGGACCAGTGTCCGGGCCCTTGAGGCAATAATCTGGGGAGGTAGAGAACAGATCAGTTATTTACTGGTCTTCATAATACATGTGATCATAGTAAGAGTATCCGCAGAGATTCCCGATGGTGCACCGCTCCGGCCCGTGGGCTGACAAAAGGGTCACGGACACTCTATGCTGTACTTCTGGGTCCCACCACAGGGGGTGACCAACAATCTTATTCCGACCCAAATTACTACTTCTTCTAAAACGCTTCACCACCCACCGGCCCTCTTAGACCCTGCTGCAGGCTGCGTGACGGGTGTCCTTCACTGATGTCCCCGCGAGAGGAAGAGCGGCCGGCCCTAGCTCCTTTTTAAAGTGCGAGACCGATGAATTAACCCCTATCGCCGCCGGTCACCCTCAACTCGGCGGGCCTGCGCTACAAGCTCCGGGACTCCGCTTCTGCCCTGACTTTACATCTGGAATAAACCACAGCTACATGTTTCACTTTCAGATTTTGGAGGCAAATATGGATTCCTTCAATCAATGCAAGCAAAGTTGTATTTTTTATCTGATATGATGGAGATGATCGCACTCACCGGCCTCACTCAGGATGGGGGTCACAGTCAGTAAGAGCAGGAGGGGCGGCAGGAGACACAGATAAAGCTTCATCCTGATGGTCCGGGATACACTGCCGCCTCTGTCACCTCCCAAATGTGTAATGTGTCAGCGGAGGAAGGGACCTGTGAGGTGACAAATCTAATCAATGTCATGGCAATTTTATAACTGACACTTGGGGTACAGGGACACACTGACACTTGGGGGGCAGGACAGGGACACGCTGACACTTGGGGGGACAGGACAGGGACACGCTGACACTTGGGGGGACAGGACAGGGACACGCTGACACTTGGGGGACAGGACAGGGACACGCTGACACTTGGGGGGACAGGACAGGGACACGCTGACACTTGGGGGGACAGGACAGGGACACACTGACACTTGGGGGGACAGGACAGGGACACGCTGACACTTGGGGGAAAGGACAGGGACACGCTGACACTTGGGGGGACAGGACAGGGACACACTGACACTTGGGGGGACAGGACAGGGACACGCTGACACTCGGGGGACAGGACAGGGACACGCTGACACTTGGGGGACAGGACAGGGACACGCTGACACTTGGGGGGACAGGACAGGGACACGCTGACACTTGGGGACAGGACAGGGACACACTGACACTTGGGGTACAGGGGACAGGGACACGCTGACACTTGGGGGGACAGGACAGGGACACGCTGACACTTGGGGGACAGGACAGGGACACGCTGACACTTGGGGTACAGGGGACAGGGACACGCTGACACTTGGGGTACAGGGGACAGGGACACGCTGACACTTGGGGGGACAGGACAGGGACACGCTGACACTTGGGGGGACAGGACAGGGACACGCTGACACTTGGGGGGACAGGACAGGGACACGCTGACACTTGGGGGGACAGGGCAGGGACACGCTGACACTTGGGGGACAGGGACACGCTGACACTTGGGGACAGGACAGGGACACGCTGACACTTGGGGGGACAGGACAGGGACACGCTGACACTTGGGGGGACAGGACAGGGACACGCTGACACTTGGGGGGACAGGACAGGGACACGCTGACACTTGGGGGACAGGACAGAGACACGCTGACACTTGGGGGGACTGGACAGGGACACACTGACAATTTATGCCACATAAAACAAGTCTCATTCAGTTTTGGAATCAAAAATATACCAAAAGTTCTGGAAGAAGGGCATTGAAAAAAAATAGTGCAGTGACAAAGGGTAACACAGCAAAGGCTTCCTCAAATCGCTGGAATCTTACACACTGCCCACATTTACTAAGAACAGCGCACTGTGTACCAGGTGCAGGGTGTGTACTATGGGGCAGATTTACTTACCCAGTCCATTCGCGATCCAGCAGCGCGTTCTCTGCGCTGGATTCGGGTCCGGCTGGGATTCATTAAGGTAGTTCCTCCGCCGTCCACCAGGTGGCGCTGCTGCGCTAAAAAGCATCGGAACGCGCTGGAGTTCACCGAGCCGGGCTGAGTGAAGGTAAGTGCAGGCTCTGCGACACATTTTAAATTTTTAAATGCGCCGGTTTTTCCGAATACGTCGGGTTTTCATTCGGCCACGCCCCCCGATTTCCGTTGCGTGCATGCCGGTGCCGATGAGCCACAATCCGATCGCATGCGCCGAAATCCCGGGGCAATTCAGGGAAAATCGGCGCAAATCGGAAATATTCGGGTAACACGTCGGGAAAATGCGAAAAGGGCCCTTAGTAAATGACCCCCAATGTTCAGTGTCCTGTGTATAGTGCTGAGTGTCCTGCACTGCTCCCACTGAGGGCACCATTCTTTTTTTTGGTGCACCTTTAACATGGGGAGTGCAACACAATTCTGGGGGACTCTGCATAATAAATGTGGCGCACGGTCTGACTGAGCAGCGGACGCCTCCTTCAGTGCTGTAATTTGTGTCGCATGATAATTAGTGCAGCTCCATAAAAGGCTTGTGTGTGATACATATGCGGGGCAGACACTTCTTAAATTCACAAGCAGAACGTGCAAAGTCCATCAGAAACCTGGCGCAAGCACCTTAGTAAATGTATCCGGCGCCTAAATAAAAGCAGACTCTCTAAGATTGTGCTGCAGGTTCCTGGATAGAAGAGGGACCTCCTGGCCTGCTGGGGGGACAGGAACATTGAGAACTCACCTGAGTCTGATTCCCTGCAGCTGGATGGGAGGTTTTCAGCTGCTCCTCAGAATATGAGTGACCAGTAGAGGCTGGGAATAGGGCGTCAGCGGGTGCAGGGAGGAGCGGAGGTGCCTGATGCTGGATTATACACCCTATCACACAGGGACAGTTATAAATCAGTGTCCGTCATGCTACACTACACTGTGACTGTACAGATGGCACCAGGGACTGTCGTAGACAAAGTGGGGACTTGGGGAAAACTAAAAATGAGGCACCAAAATAAGACTATTTTATGAACCATTACATTCAGTATTTATGGATTTATGCAGAATCTAGAATTTAATTGATATAAATATATATATGTACAGCCTCCCAGCACCCCACCCCTGACCCCCTGCTATATTCCTCCCACTGAATTCACAAGTCAGAAAAAAAGCTTTAAAAAATGCCCACGACAGCGATCATGTTATCTATGGATTGAGATGTCCATGCGGGTCGGCGTATGTTGGTGAAACTACATTGGATTTTTAGGATCCGATTCACACAACACAGATACACCATCTGCAAAAAAGGAAAGACCTCCCAGTATCTAGACATTGGGGCAGATTTACCTACCCGGTCCATTCGCGATCCAGCGGCGTTCTCTACGGTGGATTCGGGTCCGGCCGGGATTCACTAAGGTAGTTCCTCCGACATCCACCAGGTGGCGCTGCTGCGCTGAAGTTCCCCGAGGCCCGTCGGAATGCACTGAAGTTCACCACCCTATTCCTGGTGAAGGTAAGCGCGAGTCCAGCGTCACTTTTTTGTTTTTAAAATGCGGCGGTTTTTCCAAATCCGTCGGGTTATCGTTCAGCCACGCCCCTCGATTTCCATCGCGTGCATGCCAGTGCCGATGCGTCACAATCCGATCGCGTGCACCAAAATCCCAGGGCAATACAGGGAAAATCAGCGCAAATCGGAAATATTCGGGCAACACGTCGGGAAAACGCGAATCGGTCTTAATGTGGATTATAATCTCAATACTGTCATCTAGAAAACACATCACCCCACACAGGAGAGTGCCTTCATTCGCTCTTGTGTGAGGGGCTTTAGACTTGTGATTCTGCTTTACATGGAAATACAGTGGAGCAGGGAGATGGGGCAGAACGAACCTGAATGACAAACAAAGACAAACATGGGAACAATTGTCTCCATACAAGGAGAGGATTGTCCCCGGATATAGATGACACAGTCCTGGTAATGAGTAAAGTACAATAGGTACAGATTGAGGTCTAGATAGGGAAACATACACATTGGGGCTTATTTACTAAGGGTCCTGCGGCCTCACTTTCATCTGGTTTCCTGACTTTTTGGGGATCGCGCCGGGAATTATGTCGCACACGATGGAATTGTGTCGTAATCGCGCCGGCTTTCACACGACACAAATCGGGGAAGTGGCGGTTGGACGATCCGACTGATTGGGTCAACGCACAGGATTTAACATTTAAATTTGCGTCGCAAGCCAAACAATTACATGCACCGGGAAGAAGATGGTGAACTCCAGGGGACCTGAGCGGGGAAGCGACTCTGGAATCACGTAGGGACCGTGTAAATCTGCCCCAATGTATAATACTGCAGACCGCATTTCCGTCAGGTTTCCCGACTATTTCTGTTTTGTGCCGCATTTAACATGGGTTTTTGTCGTACGCAATCGGATTTTGGCGCAATCGCCGGGGGGGCGGGCCGTCGGACAACCCGACTGATTCGGACTGAGCGCGGGATTTCAAATTTAAATTGTGTCGCAAGACAATGCACTCACATGCACCTGGAAGAAGAAGGTGAACTCCGGGGACCTGAGCGGGAAGTGTCAGATGCAGGAAAATGGACACATGGGGGTCATTTACTAAGGGCCCGATTCGCATTTTCCCAACGTGTTACCCGAAAATTTCCGATTTGCGCCGATTTTCCCTGAATTGCCCCGGGATTTTGGCGCACGTGATCGGATTGTGGCGCATCGGCGCTGGCATGCACGCGACGGAAATCGGGGGGTGTGGCCGAACGAAAACCCGGCGTATTCGGAAAAACCGCAGCATTAAAAAAAAAAAAATGGTTGCACGGGCCATACTCACATGCACCACGATGAAGACGATGAACTCCAGGGCACCTCGGCGGACTTCGGCGCAGCAGCGCCACCTGGTGGACATCGGGCGCAGGACCTTCATGAATCGCCGGAAAACCCGAACGCTCGTCAGAGAAGCCGCCGCTGGAACGCAAATGGACCGGGTAAGTAAATGTGCCCCATGATCTTAGTGAATCACAACTGACCTTGGGGATCGCGCAGGGACCGGGTAAGTAAATGTGCCCCATTGTGTTATTATTTTAGGTTCTGTTTACATTCTGTGACTGTGGTCTAATTTTAGGTTTTACTTAAAGGAAATGTACCATTTTATTTGATGCATTATGAACCTGTAGCTACACTGATGTGCAACACTCCTGCCAATACATGGGTACGCTGGTAGTTGCGAATAGCGCCCTCTCCAGGTTAGGAGCTGTCGGAGGGAGTCATGAACCCTCTAGTACAGTGATGGCGAACCTTTTAGAGACTGAGTGCCCAGACTACAACCAAAATACACTCATTTATCACAAAGTGCCAATATAAGCTGTAATTTTTTTTTTTGTTTTCCTTTCAATCATACCAGCCACCTGAGGACACTGATGTAACTGAAATTAGGAAGGCAAATTCGGACTATCGCTGTAGCTTCTCTCCAGGGTCCTGCTGTACGGGCCCCATGGGTGTACAGTCATGGGGCCAACAGGAAAACCTTCAAAGATTATCCGGTCGTCTCCACACTTTCACGCTTTTCCTTCAGTCCCAAGCAGCCAAGAGATTCTAGGTGCCAGGGATCCAAATTTATGGCTCCTATATTCCAGGACATATCTCATGCAGTCTTGGCCACTGAGGTGCCTCCTGTGGGGACAAATGAGATATGGCCTTGGCAACTCAAGGGTTAAAATAGCACTGAGATTAGTAAATCTGGACTTGCCTGGGACTGCAATTTAGATTCTGTGAGTCCTGTCTGGTAAACTCTGTGCTAGGGTGGTAGCTTGAGTGCCCACAGAGAGCACTCTGAGTGCCACCTCTGGCACCCGTGTCATAGGTTTGCCACCACTGCTCTAGTAAGTCTCTAGTGAGATTATGTCATTGCAGGAGTATAAAACCCCTGTGCCGGGGGAGCAAATGGTCCAGACCTCATGGTCTTTCCACAGAGCAGAGAGTCTGTCTTTGCCTGTGCAACATCCCCCACCGGGGCCTTTTCTTGGGGCCTGGAGGCCCAGAATACTGGAGTGGCTGGCGGTTGCGGCCTGGGCATGCTGTGTTCACGGTGCTTGGTATGGGGACCGGAGGGCTGACCTACAGCCTGGCAGGTCTCCAGCAGGTGGTGTGGGCAAGAAATTAGATGAGGGTGAGGCTGATGTACTGGTTCTCCCTGGGGCAACCTCTGAGTGTCTGTAGTATGAGTCCCTGGATGATAGATGGGGCGCCCTTGATGGTGATAATACCGTAGCAGGGACCAAACGGAGGCAACGTTGTGGAAAAATAACTTACAGTTCTTTATTCGAACCAACAGGCAACATGCCAAACGATTCCTTACAGATGTCGGATACTAGGAGTGCTCTTGGAGAGTGAACCCCAGGAGTTTGGTCACCGGCCTGGATGCAGGGGCAGGCTGGGATGTAGCTGTGTCCAATGTTGGAAGCTTCAGCTTTAGTCCTGGGTATTGTTCAGTATCAGCCCTGAAGGTGGACTGATACCAGGTCTCTCACTTTAGGCTAGTAGCAGGTGTGCTCTCTACACAGAGCTCTCGCCTCCTCATGTCAGGAGGTTCTGGAACTCTCCACACTGTGTTCTAACTACTCCCTGACTAAGGGTTTAGTTAAGAGGGAACATCATTGGATGATAAACTTCTCCATTGCTGACAGCTGAAGGATTGTTGTTCCTGGACTGACCTGTAGCTGTTGGGGGCGCTGTTGCGGTGCCGGTGGTGACCTCTGTAACTAGCAGGACATTCTCACCGGACAGCCTGAGCCTCTCAGCAGGTGGTCCTGGATACTCCGCAGGACGGTCAGCAATGGCTACAGGAGTGTTGGGCTCTTTTAAGATAGCTTCCAGGGAGGAGGGAGCCCAGGGGAATACCAGTGAGTTCCCTGCCGTTTTGGCTGGCTGCGGCAGATTCCCCAAACAATAACGGAAACCCTCCGGAGCGTACTGAACCAGTACACCGATAGTAGAGAGGGTCCTCCGTAGGGGTGGAATCGTATTCCCCCGCCGGAGAAGATGTCTGCTGGGGATGGTCCGCCATTCTGGACCCGGTGCAGAGAAGTCCGGCATCGGAAGTATTCAGTGCAGGTAGAGAGCCACACTCTGTCCCAGTAAGTGTCCATAAAGGAAGCCCGAGTCATACCTCGATGCAGCCGGTGCGCCGCAAATGGCCTCCGGATGGGATCCGCTGCCACGATGATCAGAGTCTCAAAGACCTCAGAGAACTCCGGTTCCTCAATGAGACGTAAAAGCCTCGGTCTCGCTATGGTGGTGGCTGCGTCCATGAGGCGGTCAGCGGTTCACTTCCTGCGCTGAGGTGGAGCGGGAAACTCTCGCGCCAGAGGGCGGGGTTTAATTAATTCCCGCCAGGAGCTGTGGTGGGCTGAATTTTCTCCTGTGCCACAGCGCTCTGAGGCAGGTTTCGCCCCATATCTGCAGGGGTGGAGCCTGTTGAGTCATCTTGACTTCCCGCCAGTGTGGGTTTTGGCGGGCTAGAATTACTTGCTGCGCCACAATCTCCTGAGGTAAACGCTTCAGGCGCTGCAGCGCCGGATGTAGCAGAGCTTGTAAAGTTCTGTTGCGGAGATTAACCTCTGGAGTGCTGGAGTGGAGCTCGACAGCACGTGGCAGCAATGTAACACAGTCAATGTTTGAAAAGCACAAAGTCACTTGGTCCTAAACCCGGATGGCAGCAGGGTTAGGCAGCACAGTAGTTTTTCAATAAAGGACAGCCTATCGTGCCAGCATAAGGCACAGAAGTAGAAATCCTGTTCGTGACGCCACTTGCAACATCCCCACCGGGGCCTAGCCTTTTCTCGGTGCCTGGAGGCATCCAGGGCCCAGAATACTGGAGTGGCTGGCGGTTGCGGCCTAGGCACACTGTGGTCACGGTGCTTGGTATGGGGACCTACAGCCTGGCAGGTCTCCAGCAGGTGGTGTGTGCAAGAAATTAGATGAGGGTGAGGCTGATGTACTGGTTCTCCCTGGGGCAACCTCTGAGTGTCTGTAGTATGAGTCCCTGGATGATAGATGGGGCGCCCTTGATGGTGATAATACCGTAGCAGGGACCAGACGGAGGCAACGTTGTGGAAAAATAACTTACAGTTCTTTATTCGAACCAACAGCAACAGGCAACGTGCCAAACGATTCCTTACAGATGTCGGATACTGGGAGTGCTCTTGGAGAGTGAACCCCAGGAGTTTGGTCACCGGCCTGGATGCAGGGGCAGGCTGGGATGTAGCTGTGTCCAATGTTGGAAGCTTCAGCTTTAGTCCTGGGTATTGTTCAGCATCAGCCCTGAAGGTGGACTGATACCAGGTCTCTCACTTTAGGCTAGTAGCAGGTGTACTCTCTACACAGAGCTCTCGCCTCCTCCTGTCAGGAGGTTCTGGAACTCTCCACACTGACTAAGGATTTAGTTAATCCCTGATCAGGTGATCTCACTCTCCAATCACACTCCAGTTACAAAGAGGGAGCATCATTGGATGATAAACATTAACAAATATTAACCCTTGCCTATCCAGGCAGTATCTACCGCTGCACAATTACCTCTACGTGTACTGGATGGTACAAGGGGCTTATTCGCAACTACTCCTCTGCCCATGCATTGGCAGGGATATTGCACCTGTCAGCAGTCCAGACCACATGGTCTGAGTGAAGAGAGAGAGAGTGTGGAGAGAGAGTGTGGAGCACACCTTTAGTGCTGACACAGAATATGGTAGATAGGGGGCACTTGCACTTTATGTGATGCTGTTCCCCGGATATGGATTCGGGTGCTGGATGCCCCTCTGTAGGTATTTGCTGAGGTTCTTGTTACTATACACAATTCAGTGTCCCGCTGTGATCCACATGCTGCAGCAGTGCAGTGCGGGAGCCCCGACCTGCGGCCTCTCCGTGTCCCGAGCAGTGGTTACAACAGCACTAGTGTGGACTCGGCTCCTCCTAATTTTTCAGTCTCCACCTTCCTCATATGACCCCATCTATAACATAGAGGTCATTTATTTTTCTCTGTCGGGCGGTCCTGGCATCCTGACTGTGGGAATCTTCACAGGCTGTTACACTGTGCAGGAATACTTCACTTTTCCCCCTTTGTAAGATTACAGCAGGCAGAGGGAAGGGGGACTGTTGAGGAAGCAGGAGAAGAGGGGCTCTGATAACACCCCCAAGAGCCCTTCAGGCTCATTACCAGAAATTCAGTATAAGAAGATCCCATAGTCCCGGTGCCTGGATCTATGAGTGAGTGCCCATTGTTTATTATGATTTTGATCCCAAATAAAGAAGTTGAAAAAGTCTAATAAGTGCCCAAACAACATGTGACTTCTCTGTGGTTATTTCACAGACACTTTTATTAGAGTTCGAGGCGTATTTCATGATAGAGAATGAGATCTTCCATGTGCAGCACCTTCCACATCCCTCCGCTCACATCTTACCAATCTGTAATGTAAAAGCAGTAAGAATAGAAGATTGTGACACCTGTTCAGGATCTCATGGCTTAATGACATGGAGCGGATGGATATGCGGAGCAGCACTCACCATTTGTAGGTTCTCCACAGTAATCGTTACATTCCTTCTCTGTGTAGAAGTTGTTAGGGTTTCCTTTGCAGCCGCCATATTGGAAGGTGATACATTTCCCTTCAGTGGGATCAAATGCCCAGCGAGGGTCACTCCTCTTGCAGGGACCTTGGTCTATAGGGAAGCGGCAGGAAGCTGGAAGAGAGATGAGGAATATAGGGAGGATCACTAAGGAGTGAGGATCAGTAGTGCAGGCAGAGCCAAGTGGGTCACCTCATGATGTCATAGTGTATGCGCAGGCCAAGAATCTGGCTCTGGCTTTGCTACTGCAGAAGAAGAGGAGCCCTGGAAGGTGAGTAATGCATTTATTATACTGGAGAGCAGGGTGCTGGGGGTACCTACAATCTGGAGAGTAGTGTGCTGGGGCTACCTATACGCCGAAGAGCAGTGTGCTGGGGCCAACTATACACTGGAGAGCAGTGTGCTGGGGCCACCTATACACTGGAGAGTAGTGTGCTGGGGCTACCTATACACTGGAGAGTAGTGTGCTGGGCTACCTATTCGCTGGAGAGTAGTGTGCTGGGGCTACCTATACCCTCGAGAGTAGTGTGCTGGGGCTACCTATACACTGGAGAGTAGTGTGCTGGGCTACCTATTCGCTGGAGAGTAGTGTGCTGGGGCTACCTTTACCCTCGAGAGTAGTGTGCTGGGGCCACCTATACACTGGAGAGTAGTGTGCTGGGCTACCTATATGCTGGAGAGTAGTGTGCTGGGGCTACCTATACCCTCGAGAGTAGTGCGCTAGGGCCACCTATACACTGGAGAGTAGTGTGCTGGGCTACCTATATGCTGGAGAGTAGTGTGCTGGGGCTACCTATACCCTCAAGAGTAGTGTGCTGGGGCCACCTATACACTGGAGAGTAGTGTGCTGGGCTACCTATTCGCTGGAGAGCAGTGTGCTGGGGCTAGCTATACGCCGGATAGCAGTGTGCTGGGGCTACCTATATGCTGTAGAGCAGTGTGCTGGGGCTATCTATATTCTGTAGAGCAGTGTGTTGGGGCTACATATATGCTGGAGAGCAGTGTGCTGCGGCTACCTATACGCTGTAGAGCAGTGTGCTGCGGCTACCTATACACTGGAGAGCAGTGTGCTGCGGCTACCTATACTCTGAAGAGCAGTGTGCTGCGGCTACCTATACGCTGGAGAGCAGTGTGCTACGGCTACCTATATGCTGGAGAGCAGTGTGCTGGGGCTACCTATACGCTGAAGAGCAGTGTGCTGCGGCTACCTATACGCTGGAGAGCAGTGTGCTACGGCTACCTATACGCTGGAGAGCAGTGTACTGCAGATACCCGGATAACACCGGATAACACTGTGGTGGGGCTACCTATACGCTGGAGAGCAGTGTGCTGGCGCTACTTATACTCTGGAGAGTATTGTGTTGGGGCTACCTATATTCAAGAGATTAGTGTGCTGGGGCTACCTATGCTATATAGAGTAGTGTGCTGGGGCAACTTATATGCTGGAGAGTAGTGTGCCAGGGCCACCTATACTCTGAAGAGTAGTGTGCTGCGGCTACCTATACGTTGGAGAGCAGTGTGCTGGGGCTAACTATATGATGGAGAGAAGTGTGCTGGGGCTACCTATATGCTGGAGAGCATTGTGCTGTGGCTACACTTATGCTGGACAGCTGTGTGCTAGGGCTACCTTTACACTGGAGAGGAGTATGCTGTGGCTAGCTATACGCTGGAGAGCAGTGTGCTGGCGCTACTTATACTCTGGAGAGTATTGTCTTGGGGCTACCTATATTCTAGAGAGTAGTGTGCTGGGGCCACCTATATGCTGGAGAGTAGTGTGCTGGGGCCACCTATATGCTGGAGAATAGTGTGCTGGGGCCACCTATACTCTGGAGAGTAGTGTGCTGGGGCTACCTATATGTTGGAGAGCAGTGTGCTGGGGCTACCTATATGAAGGAGAGCAGTGTGCTGGAGCTACCTATATGCTGGAGAGCATTGTGCTGTGGCTACATTTATGCTGGACAGCTGTGTGCTAGGGCTACCTTTACGCTGGAGAGCAGTATGCAGGGGCTTGCTATAGGCTGGGGAGCAGTGTGCTGGCACTACTTATACTCTGGAGAGTATTGTGTTGGGGCTACCTATATTCTATAGAGTAGTGTGCTGGGGCAACCTATGCTCCATTGAGTAGTGGGCTGGGGCAACCTATATGCTGGAGAGCAGTGCGCTGGGGCTACCTATACTCTGGAGAGTAGTGTGCTGTGGCTCCCTATTCGCTGCAGAGCAGTGTGCTGGGGCTTCGCTATACACCGAGTAGCAGTGTGCTGGGGCTACCTATACTCTGGAGAGTATTGTGCTGGGGCTACCTATACGTTGGAGAGCAGTGTGCTGGGGCTACCTATACGCTGGAGAGCAGTGTGCTGGGGCTAACTATACGCTGGAGAGCAGTGCGCTGGGGCTACCTATACGCTGGAGAGCAGTGCGCTGGGGCTACCTATATGCTGGAGAGCATTGTACTGTGGCTCCATTTACGCTGGACAGCAGTGTGCTGGGGCTACCTTTACGCTGGAGAGCAGTATGCAGGAGCTAGCTATACGCTGGAGAGCAGTATGCAGGAGCTAGCTATACGCAGGAGAGCAGTATGCAGGGGCTAGCTATACGCTGGAGAGCAGTATGCAGGGGCTAGCTATACGCTGGAGAGCAGAATGCAGGGGCTAGCTATATGCTGGAGAGCAGTGTGCAGGGGCTGCTTATATGCTGTAGAGCAGTTTGCTGGGGCTACCTATACCTTGGAGAGCAGTGTGCAGGGGCTACCTATACGCTAGAGAGCAGTGTGCTGTGGCTACCTATAGGCTAAAGATCAGTGTGCTGGGGATAGATATACACCAGAGAGCAGAGTGCGAGGACTACCAATAACCCAGAAAGCAGTGTTCTGGGGCTACCTATATGCCAGCTAGCAGTGTGCTGGCGCTACCTATTCACCGGAGAGCAGTGTGCTGGGGACTATCTATATATTGGGGAACAACATGCTGGATACATATATACTAGGGGCACGTGCTAGGGACTAGCTGGAGAGCAGTGCGCTGGGGCTACCTATACGCTGGAGAGCAGTGCGCTGGGGCTACCTATATGCTGGAGAGCATTGTACTGTGGCTCCATTTACGCTGGACAGCAGTGTGCTGGGGCTACCTTTACGCTGGAGAGCAGTATGCAGGAGCTAGCTATACGCTGGAGAGCAGTATGCAGGAGCTAGCTATACGCAGGAGAGCAGTATGCAGGGGCTAGCTATACGCTGGAGAGCAGTATGCAGGGGCTAGCTATACGCTGGAGAGCAGAATGCAGGGGCTAGCTATATGCTGGAGAGCAGTGTGCAGGGGCTGCTTATATGCTGTAGAGCAGTTTGCTGGGGCTACCTATACCCTGGAGAGCAGTGTGCAGGGGCTACCTATACGCTAGAGAGCAGTGTGCTGTGGCTACCTATAGGCTAAAGATCAGTGTGCTGGGGATAGATATACACCAGAGAGCAGAGTGCGAGGACTACCAATAACCCAGAAAGCAGTGTTCTGGGGCTACCTATATGCCAGCTAGCAGTGTGCTGGCGCTACCTATTCACCGGAGAGCAGTGTGCTGGGGACTATCTATATATTGGGGAACAACATGCTGGATACATATATACTAGGGGCACGTGCTAGGGACTATCTATATATTGGGGAGCAGCATGCTGGATACATGTATACTAGAGGCATGTGCTGGGGACTATCTATATATTGGGGAGCAGCATGCTGGATACATATATACTAGGGGCATGTGCTGGGGACTATCTATATATTGGGGAGCAGCATGCTGGATACACATATACTAGGAGCATGTGCTGGGGACTATCTATATATTGTGGAACAGCATGCTGGATACATATATACTAGGGGCACGTGTTAGGGACTATCTATACATTGGGGAGCAGCATGATGGATACATATATACTAGGGGCATATGCTGGGGACAATCTATATATTGTGGAACAGCATGCTGGATACATATATACTAGGGGCATGTGCTGGGGACTATCTATATATTGGGGAGCAGCATGCTGGATACATATATACTAGGGGCATGTGCTGGGGACTATCTATATATTGTGGAACAGCATGCTGGATACATATATACTAGGGGCATGTGCTGGGGACTATCTATATATTGTGGAACAGCATGCTGGATACATGTATACTAGGGGCATATGCTGGGGACTATCTATATATTGGGGAACAGCATGCTGGATACATATATACTAGGGGCATGTGCTGGGGACTATATATATATATTGTGGAACAGAATGCTGGATACATATATACTAGGGGCATGTGCTGGGGACTATCTATATATTGGGGAACAGCATGCTGGATACGTATATACTAGAGCAGTGGTTCTCAACCTGTGGGTCGGGACCCCAGCGGGGGTCGATCAACCAAAACCGGGGGTCGCCTAAAGCCATCGGAGCCGCAATTTTATTGTATTTTTACTGCAAATTGCATGGTTTGGGGTCACCACAACATGAGGAACTCTATTGCGGGGTCACAGCATTAGAAAGGTTGAGAACCACTGTACTAGAGGCATGTGCTGGGGACTATCTATATATTGTGGAACAGCATGCTGGATACATATATACTAGGGGCATGTGCTGGGGACTATCTATATATTGGGGAATAGCATGCTGGATACATATATACTAGGGGCATGTGCTGGGGACTATCTATATATTGGGGAACAGCATGCTGGATACATATATACTAGGGGCATGTGATGTGGACTATCTATATATTGGGGAGCAGCATGCTCGATACATATATACTAGGGGAATATGCTGGGGACTATCTATATATTGGGGAGCAGCATGCTGGATACATATATACTAGGGGCATGTGCTGGGGACTATCGATATATTGGGGAACAGCATGCTGGATACATATATACTAGGGGCATATGCTGGGGACTATCGATATATTGTGGAACAGCATGCTGGATACATATATACTAGGAGCATGTGCTAGGGACTATATATATATTGGGGAGCATCATGCTGGATACATATATACTAGGGGCATGTGCTGGGGACAATCTATATATTGTGGAACAGCATGCTGGATACATATATACTAGGGGCACGTGCTAGGGACTATCTATATATTGGGGAGCAGCACGCTGGATACATATATACTAGGGGCATGTGCTGGGGACTATCTATATATTGTGGAACAGCGTGCTGGATACATATATACTATGGGCATGTGCTGGGGACTATCTATATATTGGGGAACAGCATGCTGGATACATATATACTAGGGGCACGTGCTAGGGACTATCTATATATTGTGGAACAGTATGCTGGATACATATATAAAAGAGGCATGTGCTGGGGACTATCTATATATTGTGGAACAGCATGCTGGATACATATATACTAGGGGCATGTGCTGGGGACTATCTATATATTGGGGAACAGCATGCTGGATACATATATACTAGGGACATGTGCTGGGGACTATCGATATATTGGGGAACAGCATGCTGGATACATATATACTAGGGGCATGTGCTGGGGACTATCTATATATTGTGGAGCAGCATGCTGGATACATATATACTAGGAGCATGTGCTGGGGACTATCTATATATTGGGGAACAGCATGCTGGATACATATATACTAGAGGCATTTGCTGGGGACTATCTATATATTGTGGAGCAGCATGCTGGATACATATATACTAGGAGCATGTGCTGGGGACTATCTATATATTGGGAAGCAGCATGCTGGATACATATATACTAGGGGCATTTGCTGGGGACTATCTATATATTGGGGAGCAGCATACTGGATACATATATACTAGGGGTATGTGCTGGGGACTATCTATCTATTGGGGAGCAGCATACTGGATACATATATACTAGGGGCATGTGCTTGGGACTATCGATATATTGGGGAACAGCATGCTGGATACATATATACTAGGGGCATATGCTGGGGACTATCGATATATTGTGGAACAGCATGCTGGATTCATATATACTAGGGGCATGTGATAGGGACTATATATATATTGGGGAGCAGCATGCTGGATACATATATATACTAGGGGCATGTGCTGGGGATAATCTATATATTGTGGAACTGCATGCTGGATACATATATACTAGGGGCACGTGCTAGGGACTATCTATATATTGGGGAGCAGCATGCTGGATACATATATACTAGGGGCATGTGCTGGGGACTATCTATATATTGTGGAACAGCATGCTGGATACATATATACTATGGGCATGTGCTGGGGACTATCTATATATTGTGGAACAGCATGCTGGATACATATATACTAGGGGCATGTGCTGGGGATTATCTATATATATTGGAACAGCATGCTGGATACATATATACTATGGGCATGTGCTGGGGACTATCTATATATATTGGAACAGCATGCTGGATACATATATACTAGGGGCATGTGCTGGGGACTATCTATTGTAGACATCTCACTGGAGAAGTGCTCGAGGGAGTGTACATCTCACCTAGGTTGCTACGTAGTGTGAGATGGTAAGTCCAGGATTGATCTGTTGCTCAGCAGTATTATGCTGCTGAGTTGTTGTTTAATCTTGCCGGGCCTGGATTTACATGGAGTGGCAGGTAGGTTTGGTAGTGGGACTTGCCACTCCCTCCCCTCGATCCAGTTCGGGTTTTGGATCAGGTGAGCTCTGCTCCTAATCAGCCTGTGAAGGTAAAAGCTTTCCAAAGCTTTCAGGTCTGGGCTATCAGCCAGGAAACAGCCTATGTGGGTTTGGAGGAGCCCTGCATCTTCCTGTCTATGCGGCCGCTGTATTTACGAGTGTTAGATAGGTGAGACAACCTGTTAGTAAGCGCCCAGACGGGTAGGTCTTTTGTTTGAACTTTTAAAAGCACGGTGTTGCTGTATTTATGTTTGCTGGACTGTTTATGCTAAAAATAAACGCCAAGTTGATCTTTTATACATCTACGTCTGCTGTGAACTGTGTCCTAACACACCATCCCCCGGGAAGATCCCTACAATTGGTGCTGCGGAGCGGGCAAAAACGGTTGCTAGGGGCAACGGTGTGTATCAACTTGGCTACAGCTGCTTATGTCCTGGGTGAAGACTGCTACTTCACTCCAAAAACAGACAAGCGCCATGGAGGAGATGTGGAAGCAGTTTATGCAAGTGAATTTGCAACAGCAGCAGGCTCAGACAGCGGCTAACCTGCGCCATGAACAAGCAATGGCTCAACAACAGAAACTCATCGAGCTCCTGATAGCTAAGCAAGAGGCGTCTGCAGAGGCTAATCCACAGCCAGCGGTGGCAGCCGCTCCAGAGACTTTTTATGTGAGACGGGCTGTGCAGCGAGCGCTGCAAAAGATGACTGCTGAGGACGATGTTGAGGCCTACCTAACTGTCTTTGAGCGTGTGGCTGAGCGAGAGAAGCTACCAGCTGCTGAGTGGGCAGAGGTCATTGCGCCCTATTTAACAGGTGAACCTCAAAAGGCCTACTATGACCTCAGTGAGCAGGAGATCAAGGACTATACTCGGCTAAAAGCAGAGATACTTGCCCGACTAGGAGTTACCGCTGCTGTCCGTGCCCGGAGGGTACGCAACTGGAACTACAGTCTGGACAAATCTGCGAGGTCCCAGATGTATGACCTGATCCATTTGGCAAGAAAGTGGTTGGAGCCAGACACCTCTACTCCTGCACAGATCCTAGAGAGGGTCGTGATGGATCGCTACCTCCGAGCACTGCCTGCTGACCTGCAACGCTGGGTGGGACAAGGTGATCCTAAGAATGCAGACGAACTTGTCAACCTTGTGGAGAGGTTCCAAGCGACTGAGGACTACCTCCGTGATGTTCCTGCAGCTTCTTCACCTCCCCGGAGTGCCAGGTCTGTGCCGTCACCTGGTAAGAGACTTCCATCGATTGGGGGAGTGTGGAGGGGTGCTGATCGAGGGAAAAGGGCTCAAGAGGTATCTCAGGGGCAAAAGACTGGCGATGGTCCCGGGTGGCCAAGTGGCCCTAAAAAGGACTCCCTGCCAGGGAGACCAGGCCCTATCAAGTGCTGGAGATGCCATGAGGTGGGACACGTGTCTGCCCATTGCCCCCTTACCTCTGAGCCAATGGAGTGTGACGCTAGCCGGCGTCAGTCGCTGTTTGCGGAACCATCTTGTGTTGCAGTTCCTGGACTAGAGACTGAACCGCAAGTCTGCAACATTACCATTAATGACTTCCCTGTTAAGGCGTTGCTGGACTCAGGAAGCCTTGTAACCTTGGTGCATGCCAGCCTGGTGGCTGGGGACTTTGGGTCAAAAAAAACACATGAGTGTGGTTTGCATACATGGTGATACAAAAGTTTACCCTATAGTGCTGGCTAAAGTCGGGACTGAACTAGGCTCCGTACAGTATGAAGTGGGTGTGGTTAAAAACCTCATGCATAATGTAATATTGGGACGAGATTTTCCGTTGTTCTGGGCTTTATGGGGAAAAAGAAAAACCCCCGAAAGGAGTGAGAATACCCCTAAGGTTGTTGCATTACCCACTGTAAATGATAAAACTGTGCAGGATGAAAGTGATGCTTTTCCTTTACAGGTCCTGGCTGGAGAGGAGGAGGAAGCTCCTCCCACTGAGCAAAATATACCAGACTTAGAGGTGTCTAGGGTTAATTTTGGGACTGCACAGTTGCAGGATCCCACTCTTAAAAATGCGAGAGAGCAGGTTACTGTTTTGAATGGGGTACCTCAGGAACCAGATGCTGAGAATAAATTTCCACATTTTTCCGTGACTAATGATTTCTTCTATAGAGTCACTAAAATTAATGATGAAATTGTGGAACAGCTTCTGGTCCCTAAGCCGTACCGGCGTCAGGTGCTTGACATGGCACATAACCATGTTCTTGGGGGACACTTGGGGACTGAAAAAACGCGGGAGAGAGTCCTCCAGAGGTTTTATTGGCCTGCAATTTATGATGACATTAAAAAATACTGCGAGTCATGCCCCACATGTCAGCTTAGCGCCCCAGTGTCACATTTTCGTAGTCCTTTGGTGTCGCTCCCCATTATAGAGGTGCCTTTTGAGCGTATTGCCATGGATTTAGTGGGTCCCATTGTAAAATCGGCTAGAGGACACCAGTACATTTTGGTTGTCTTAGACTATGCGACCCGCTATCCTGAGGCTGTGCCCTTAAGAAACACTGCATCTAAAACAATTGCCCGGGAGCTGTTTTATATGTTCTCTAGGACTGGGATCCCCAAAGAAATTCTGACTGACCAAGGTACGCCCTTTATGTCTAAGGTGATGAAGGAGCTATGTAAGCTATTTAAAATCACACCTATACGCACCTCTGTATATCACCCCCAGACAGACGGATTGGTGGAGAGGTTTAATAAAACCCTCAAACATATGTTGAAGAAAGTGGTAGAAAAAGATGGTCGTGATTGGGATCACTTGTTACCTTACCTGATGTTTGCTGTGAGGGAAGTTCCCCAAGCGTCCACAGGGTTCTCTCCCTTTGAGTTGGTCTATGGTCGTCACCCTAGGGGTCTATTAGATATTGCAAAGGAGACATGGGAGAGTGAGTCCACCCCATACAAAAGTGTTATCGAGCATGTAGCACAAATGCAGGACCGTATAGCTACTGTAATGCCCCTAGTAAGGGAACACCTCCAGAGGGCGCAAGAGAGCCAAAGTAGAATTTACAACCGTTCTGCGAGAATCAGGACATTTAACCCAGGTGACAGGGTTCTCATACTAGTTCCCACTATAGAGAGTAAATTCCTAGCGAAGTGGCAAGGTCCCTATGAAATTGTTGAAAAGGTCAGTGAGGTAAACTATAAGGTGCACCAACCAGGTAGAAGGAAGCCTTTCCAAGTTTATCACATAAACTTGATCAAATCCTGGAAAGACAGGGAATCCTTGGTGGCAACAAATCCTGGTAATAATTTGTCGCAACCAATCCCTTCGGTCAAGGTTGGTGATACCCTATCAGGGTCACAGAAACAGGAGGCTAAGGAGTTTTTGCAGAAAAACAAAGACAAGTTTTCTGACCTTCCAGGGCGTACACACCTCATCCGTCATCACATTGAAACTGGGCCTAGAAGCAGAGTAAACCTCAAGCCCTATAGGATACCAGAAGCACGCAGAGAGGCAGTGTCTGCTGAGGTGAAACGTATGCTTGACCTAGGAGTGATTGAAGTTTCACAGAGTGAATGGTCCAGTCCGATTGTGCTAATCCCAAAGCCCAATGGAACTTGGAGGTTCTGTAACGATTTCAGAAGGTTGAATGAGATCTCCAAGTTCGATGCTTATCCTATGCCCAGGGTAGATGAGCTGATTGAAAAGATGGGTAATGCCAGGTACATAACCACCCTCGATCTCACAAAGGGCTACTGGCAGATTCCTCTTACTGATGAGGCTAAAGAGAAAACTGCATTCTCCACCCCTGAGGGGTTGTTCCAGTATGTAGTGATGCCATTCGGGTTACATGGAGCACCTGCGACTTTTCAGAGGTTGATGGACTTGATTCTGCGACCACATCGTGATTATTCAGCTGCCTACCTCGATGATGTGGTCATTTTTAGTCCCGATTGGGAAAGTCACCTCTGTAAGGTACAGGTTGTGTTGAATGCCATAAGTGATGCAGGGTTGACCATAAATGCCGAGAAGTGTGCACTAGCCCTAGAAGAGGCCAAGTACCTGGGTTACATTATTGGGAGGGGTTTGATTAAGCCACAGTTAAATAAAATTGAGGCAATACAGAATTGGCCTAGACCCCTGTCAAAGAAACAGGTCAGAGCTTTCCTGGGTATTACGGGCTATTACCGTAGGTTTGTGCCGAACTTTGCCTCAATTGCAGCCCCGCTAACTGACTTGACAAAGGGCGGAAAGTCAGCAATGGTGACGTGGACTCCAGAGGCCGAGAAGGCTTTCCAAAGCCTTAAGTCTTCTCTGTGCCAACAACCTGTGCTAGTTACCCCCGATTTCAGGCGAGAATTTCTGGTCCAGACAGATGCCTCTAACACAGGGTTAGGTGCAGTTCTCTCACAGGTGGTGAATGGTGAGGAGCATCCGGTGATGTACTTGAGTAGGAAGTTAACCCCGGCCGAGAAGAATTATGCTATTGTGGAGCGTGAATGTCTGGCAGTGAAGTGGGCCCTAGAATCCCTGAAGTATTACTTGCTAGGCAGGAAATTCAAGTTAGTGACAGACCATGCCCCCCTAACATGGATGAAACTAAACAAGGAGAAAAATGCAAGGGTGACTAGATGGTTTCTGTCCCTACAAAATTTCAATTTCACTGTGGAACACAGACCAGGGAAATTACAGGCGAATGCTGATGCACTGTCAAGGGTACATTGTCTGTGGGGACAAAATGCTCAGCCCTCCGGTCTGAAAAAGAGGGGGGGGATATGTAGACATCTCACTGGAGAAGTGCTCGAGGGAGTGTACATCTCACCTAGGTTGCTACGTAGTGTGAGATGGTAAGTCCAGGATTGATCTGTTGCTCAGCAGTATTATGCTGCTGAGTTGTTGTTTAATCTTGCCGGGCCTGGATTTACATGGAGTGGCAGGTAGGTTTGGTAGTGGGACTTGCCACTCCCTCCCCTCGATCCAGTTCGGGTTTTGGATCAGGTGAGCTCTGCTCCTAATCAGCCTGTGAAGGTAAAAGCTTTCCAAAGCTTTCAGGTCTGGGCTATCAGCCAGGAAACAGCCTATGTGGGTTTGGAGGAGCCCTGCATCTTCCTGTCTATGCGGCCGCTGTATTTACGAGTGTTAGATAGGTGAGACAACCTGTTAGTAAGCGCCCAGACGGGTAGGTCTTTTGTTTGAACTTTTAAAAGCACGGTGTTGCTGTATTTATGTTTGCTGGACTGTTTATGCTAAAAATAAACGCCAAGTTGATCTTTTATACATCTACGTCTGCTGTGAACTGTGTCCTAACACACCATCCCCCGGGAAGATCCCTACACTATATATTGGGAAACAGCATGCTGGATACATATATACTATGGGCATGTGCTGGGGACTATCTATATATTGTGGAACAGCATGCTGGATCCATATATACTAGGGGCATGTGCTGGGGACTATCTATATATTGGGGAGCAGCATGCTGGGTACATATATACTAGGGGCATATGCTGGGGACTATCTATATATTGGGGAGCAGCATGCTGGATACATATATACTAGGGGCATGTGCTGGGGACTATCTATATATTGGGGAGCAGCATGCTGGATACATATATACTAGGGGCATGTGCTGGGGACTATCTATATATTGTGGAACAGCATGCTGGATACATATATACTAGGGGCATGTGCTGGGGACTATCTATATATTGGGGAACAGCATGCTGGATACATATATACTAGGGGCATGTGATGTGGACTATCTATATATTGGGGAGCAGCATGCTCGATACATATATACTAGGGGCATGTGCTGGGGACTATCGATATATTGGGGAACAGCATGCTGGATACATATATACTAGGGGCATATGCTGGGGACTATCGATATATTGTGGAACAGCATGCTGGATACATATATACTAGGGGCATGTGCTAGGGACTATATATATATTGGGGAGCATCATGCTGGATACATATATACTAGGGGCATGTGCTGGGGACAATCTATATATTGTGGAACAGCATGCTGGATACATATATACTAGGGGCACGTGTTAGGGACTATCTATATATTGGGGAGCAGCATGCTGGATACATATATACTAGGGGCATGTGCTGGGGACTATCTATATATTGTGGAACAGCATGCTGGATACATATATACTATGGGAATGTGCTGGGGACTATCTATATATTGGGGAGCAGCATGCTGGATACATATATACTAGGGGCATGTGCTGGGGACTATCTATATATTGTGGAACAGCATGCTGGATACATATATACTAGGGGCATGTGCTGGGGACTATCTATATATTGTGGAACAGCATGCTGGATACATATATACTAGGGGCATGTGCTGGGGACTATCAATATATTGGGGAGCAGCATGCTGGGTACATATATACTAGGGGCATGTGCTGGGGACTATCTATATATTGGGGAAAAGCATGCTGGATACATATATACTAGGGGCATATGCTGGGGACTATCTATATATTGGGGAGCAGCATGCTGGATACATATATACTATGGGCATGTGCTGGGGACTATCGATATATTGGAGAGCAGCATGCTGGATACATATATACTAGGGGCATATGCTGGGGACTATCTATATATTGGGGAGCAGCATGCTGGATACATATATACTAGGGGCATGTGCTGGGGACTATCTATATATTGGGGAGCAGCATGCTCGATACATATATACTAGGGGCATGTGCTGGGGACTATCTATATATTGGGGAGCAGCATGCTGGATACATATATACTAGGGGAATATGCTGGGGACTATCTATATATTGGGGAGCAGCATGCTGGATACATATATACTAGGGGCATGTGCTGGGGACTATCGATATATTGGGGAACAGCATGCTGGATACATATATACTAGGGGCATGTGCTAGGGACTATATATATATTGGGGAGCATCATGCTGGATACATATATACTAGGGGCATGTGCTGGGGACAATCTATATATTGTGGAACAGCATGCTGGATACATATATACTAGGGGCACGTGTTAGGGACTATCTATATATTGGGGAGCAGCATGCTGGATACATATATACTATGGGAATGTGCTGGGGACTATCTATATATTGGGGAGCAGCATGCTGGATACATATATACTAGGGGCATGTGCTGGGGACTATCTATATATTGTGGAACAGCATGCTGGATACATATATACTAGGGGCATGTGCTAGGGACTATCTATATATTGGGGAAAAGCATGCTGGATACGTATATACTAGAGGCATGTGCTGGGGACTATCTATATATTGTGGAAAAGCATGCTGGATACATATATACTAGGGGCATGTGCTGGGGACTATCTATATATTGTGGAGCAGCATGCTGGATACATATATACTAGGAGCATGTGCTGGGGACTATCTATATATTGGGGAACAGCATGCTGGATGCATATATACTAGGGGCATGTGATGTGGACTATCTATATATTGGGGAGCAGCATGCTGGATACATATATACTAGGGGCATGTGCTGGGGACTATCTATATATTGGGGAACAGCATGCTGGATACATATATACTAGGGGCATATGCTGGGGACTATCTATATATTGGGGAGCAGCATGCTGGATACATATATACTAGGGGCATGTGATGTGGACTATCTATATATTGGGGAGCAGCATGCTCGATACATATATACTAGGGGCATGTGCTGGGGACTATCGATATATTGGGGAACAGCATGCTGGATACATATATACTAGGGGCATATGCTGGGGACTATCGATATATTGTGGAACAGCATGCTGGATACATATATACTAGGGGCATGTGCTAGGGACTATATATATATTGGGGAGCATCATGCTGGATACATATATACTAGGGGCATGTGCTGGGGACAATCTATATATTGTGGAACAGCATGCTGGATACATATATACTAGGGGCACGTGCTAGGGACTATCTATATATTGTGGAACAGCATGCTGGATACATATATAAAAGAGGCATGTGCTGGGGACTATCTATATATTGTGGAACAGCATGCTGGATACATATATACTAGGGGCATGTGCTGGGGACTATCTATATATTGTGGAACAGCATGCTGGATACATATATACTAGGGGCATGTGCTGGGGACTATCTATATATTGGGGAACAGCATGCTGGATACATATATACTAGAGGCATGTGCTAGGGACTATCTATATATTGTGGAACAGCATACTGGATACATATATACTAGGGGTATGTGCTGGGGACTATCTATCTATTGGGGAGCAGCATACTGGATACATATATACTAGGGGCATGTGCTGGGGACTATCGATATATTGTGGAACAGCATGCTGAATACATATATACTAGGGGTAGGTGCTAGGGACTATATATATATTGGGGAGCAGCATGCTGGATACATATATACTAGGGGCATGTGCTGGGGACTATCTATATATATTGGAACAGCATGCTGGATACATATATACTAGGGGCATGTGCTGGGGACTATCTATATATTGGGGAACAGCATGCTGGATACATATATACTAGGGGCATGTGCTGGGGACTATCTGTATATTGGGGAGCAGCATGCTGGATACATATATACTAGGGGCATGTGCTGGGGACTATCTATATATTGTGGAACAGCATGCTGGATACATATATACTAGGGGCATGTGCTGGGGACTATCTATATATTGGGGAGCAGCATGCTGGATACATATATACTAGGGGCATGTGCTGGGGACTATCTATATATTGGGGAGCAGCATGCTGGATACATATATACTAGGGGCATGTGCTGGGGACTATCTATATATTGGGGAGCAGCATGCTGGATACATATATACTAGGGGCATGTGCTGGGGACTATCTATATATTGGGGAGCAGCATGCTGGATACATATATACTAGGGGCATGTGCTGGGGACTATCTATATATTGGGGAGCAGCATGCTGGATACATATATACTATGGGCATTTGCTGGGGACTATCTATATATTGGGGAACAGCATGCTGGATACATATATACTAGAGGCATGTGCTGGGGACTATCTATATATTGTGGAACAGCATGCTGGATGTATATATACTAGGGGCATATGCTGGGGACTATCTATATATTGGGGAGCAGCATGCTGGATACATATATACTAGGGGCATGTGCTGGGGACTATCTATATATTGGGGAACAGCATGCTGGATACGTATATACTAGAGGCATGTGCTGGGGACTATCTATATATTGGGGAACAGCATGCTGGATACATATATACTAGGGGCAAGTGCTGGGGACTATCTATATATTGGGGAGCAGCATGCTGGATACATATATACTAGGGGCAAGTGCTGGGGACTATCTATATATTGGGGAGCAGCATGCTGGATACATATATACTAGAGGCATGTGCTGGGGACTATCTATATATTGTGGAACAGCATGCTGGATACATATATACTAGGGGCAAGTGCTGGGGACTATCTATATATTGGGGAGCAGCATGCTGGATACATATATACTAGGGGCATGTGCTGGGGACTATCTATATATTGGGGAGCAGCATGCTGGATACATATATACTAGGGGCATGTGCTCGGGACTATCTATATATTGGGGAGCAGCATGCTGGATACATATATACTAGGGGCATGTGCTGGGGACTATCTATATATTGGGGAACAGCATGCTGGATACATATATACTAGGGGCATGTGATGTGGACTATCTATATACTGGGGAGCAGCATGCTGGATACATATATACTAGGGGCATGTGCTGGGGACTATCGAAGTATTGGGGAGCAGCATGCTGGATACATATATACTAGGGGCACGTGCTAGGGACTATCTATATATTGGGGAACAGCATGCTGGATACATATATATTAGGGGCACGTGCTAGGGACTATCTATATATTGGGGAACAGCATGCTGGATACATATATACTAGAGGCATGTGCTGGGGACTATCTATATATTGTGGAGCAGCATGCTGGATACATATATACTAGGAGCATGTGCTGGGGACTATCTATATATTGGGGAACAGCATGCTGGATACATATATACTAGAGGCATTTGCTGGGGACTATCTATATATTGGGGAGCAGCATGCTGGATACATATATACTAGGGGCATTTGCTGGGGACTATCTATATATTGGGGAGCAGCATACTGGATACATATATACTAGGGGCATGTGCTGGGGACTATCTATCCATTGGGGAGCAGCATACTGGATACATATATACTAGGGGCATGTGCTGGGGACTATCGATATATTGGGGAACAGCATGCTGGATACATATATACTAGGGGCATGTGCTGGGCACTATCTATATATTGGGGAGCAGAATGCTTGATACATATATACTAGGGGCATATGCTGGGGACTATCGATATATTGTGAAACAGCATGCTGGATACATATATACTAGGGGCATGTGCTAGGGACTATCTATATATTGGGGAGCAGCATGCTGGATACATATATACTAGGGGCATTTGCTGGGGACTATCTATATATTGGGGAGCAGCATACTGGATACATATATACTAGGGGCATATGCTGGGGACTATCGATATATTGTGGAACAGCATGCTGGATACATATATACTAGGGGCATGTGCTAGGGACTATCTATATATTGGGGAGCAGCATGCTGGATACATATATACTAGGGGCATTTGCTGGGGACTATCTATATATTGGGGAGCAGCATACTGGATACATATATACTAGGGGCATGTGCTGGGGACTATCTATATATTGGGGAGCAGCATACTGGATACATATATACTAGGGGCATGTGCTGGGGACTATCTATCAATTGGGGAGCAGCATACTGGATACATATATACTAGGGGCATGTGCTGGGGACTATCGATATATTGGGGAACAGCATGCTGGATACATATATACTAGGGGCATATGCTGGGGACTATCGATATATTGTGGAACAGCATGCTGGATACATATATACTAGGGGCATGTGCTAGAGACTATATATATATATTGGGGAGCAGCATGCTGGATACATATATACTAGGGGCATGTGCTGGGGACTATCGATATATTGTGGAACAGCATGCTGGATACATATATACTAGGGGCATATGCTGGGGACTATCGATATATTGTGGAACAGCATGCTGGATACATATATACTAGGGGCATGTGCTAGGGACTATATATATATTGGGGAGCAGCATGCTGGATACATATATACTAGGGGCATGTGCTGGGGACTATCTATATATATTGGAACAGCATGCTGGATACATATATACTATGGGCATTTGCTGGGGACTATCTATATATTGGGGAATAGCATGCTGGATACATATATACTAGGGGCATGTGCTGGGGACGATCTATATATTGTGGAACAGCATGCTGGATACATATATACTATGGGAATGTGCTGGGGACTATCTATATATTGTGGAACAGCATGCTGGATACATATATACTAGGGGCATGTGCCGGGGACTATCTATATATTGGGGAGCAGCATGCTGGATACATATATACTAGGGGCATATGCTGGGGACTATCTATATATTGGGGAGCAGCATGCTGGATACATATATACTAGGGGCATGTGCTGGGGACTATCTATATATTGGGGAACAGCATGCTGGATACATATATACTAGGGGCATGTGCTAGGGACTATATATATATTGTGGAGCAGCATGCTGGATACGTATATACTAGAGGCATGTGCTGGGGACTATCTATATATTGTGGAACAGCATGCTGGATACATATATACTAGGGGCACGTGTTAGGGACTATCTATATATTGGGGAGCAGCATGCTGGATACATATATACTAGGGGCATGTGCTGGGGACTATCGATATATTGTGGAACAGCATGCTGGATACATATATACTAGGGGCACGTGCTAGGGACTATCTATATATTGTGGAACAGCATGCTGGATACATATATAAAAGAGGCATGTGCTGGGGACTATCTATATATTGGGGAACAGCATCCTGGATACATATATACTAGGGGAATGTGCTGGGGACTATCTATATATTGTGGAGCAGCATGCTGGATACATATATACTAGGGGCATGTGCTGGGGACTATCTATATATTGTGGAACAGCATGCTGGATACATATATACTAGGGGCATGTGCTGGGGACTATCTATATATTGGGGAACAGCATGCTGGATACATATATACTAGAGGCATGTGCTAGGGACTATCTATATATTGTGGAACAGCATACTGGATACATATATACTAGGGGTATGTGCTGGGGACTATCTATCTATTGGGGAGCAGCATACTGGATACATATATACTAGGGGCATGTGCTGGGGACTATCGATATATTGTGGAACAGCATGCTGGATACATATATACTAGGGGCATATGCTGGGGACTATCGATATATTGTGGAACAGCATGCTGGATACATATATACTAGGGGCATGTGCTAGAGACTATATATATATATTGGGGAGCAGCATGCTGGATACATATATACTAGGGGCATGTGCTGGGGACTATCGATATATTGTGGAACAGCATGCTGGATACATATATACTAGGGGCATATGCTGGGGACTATCGATATATTGTGGAACAGCATGCTGGATACATATATACTAGGGGCATGTGCTAGGGACTATATATATATTGGGGAGCAGCATGCTGGATACATATATACTAGGGGCATGTGCTGGGGACTATCTATATATATTGGAACAGCATGCTGGATACATATATACTATGGGCATTTGCTGGGGACTATCTATATATTGGGGAATAGCATGCTGGATACATATATACTAGGGGCATGTGCTGGGGACTATCTATATATTGTGGAACAGCATGCTGGATACATATATACTATGGGAATGTGCTGGGGACTATCTATATATTGTGGAACAGCATGCTGGATACATATATACTAGGGGCATATGCTGGGGACTATCTATATATTGGGGAGCAGCATGCTGGATACATATATACTAGGGGCATTTGCTGGGGACTATATATATATTGTGGAGCAGCATGCTGGATACGTATATACTAGAGGCATGTGCTGGGGACTATCTATATATTGTGGAACAGCATGCTGGATACATATATACTAGGGGCATGTGCTGGGGACTATCTATATATTGGGGAGCAGCATGCTGGATACATATATACTAGGGGCATATGCTGGGGACTATCGATATATTGTGGAACAGCATGCTGGATACATATATACTAGGGGCATGTGCTAGGGACTATATATATATATATTGGGGAGCAGCATGCTGGATACATATATACTAGGGGCATGTGCTGGGGACTATCTATATATTGGGGAGCAGTATGCTGGATACATATATACTAGGGGCATGTGCTCGGGACTATCTATATATATTGGGGAACAGCATGCTGGATACATATATACTAGAGGCATTTGCTGGGGACTATCTATATATTGGGGAGCAGCATGCTGGATACATATATACTAGGGGCATGTGCTGGGGACTATCTATATATTGGGGAGCAGCATACTGGATACATATATACTAGGGGCATGTGCTGGGGACTATCTATCAATTGGGGAGCAGCATACTGGATACATATATACTAGGGGCATGTGCTGGGGACTATCGATATATTGGGGAACAGCATGCTGGATACATATATACTAGGGGCATGTGCTGGGGACTATCTATATATTGGGGAGCAGCATGCTGGATACATATATACTAGGGGCATATGCTGGGGACTATCTATATATTGGGGAGCAGCATGCTGGATACATATATACTAGGGGCATGTGCTGGGGACTATCTAAGTATTGGGGAGCAGCATGCTGGATACATATATACTAGGGGCATGTGCTAGGGATTATATATATATATATTGGGGAGCAGCATGCTGGATACATATATACTAGGGGCATGTGCTGGGGACTATCGATATATTGTGGAACAGCATGCTGGATACATATATACTAGGGGCATATGCTGGGGACTATCGATATATTGTGGAACAGCATGCTGGATACATATATACTAGGGGCATGTGCTGGGGTCTATATATATATTGGGGAGCAGCATGCTGGATACATATATACTAGGGGCATGTGCTGGGGACTATCTATATATATTGGAACAGCATGCTGGATACATATATACTATGGGCATTTGCTGGGGACTATCTATATATTGGGGAACAGCATGCTGGATACATATATACTAGAGGCATGTGCTGGGGACTATCTATATTTTGTGGAACAGCATGCTGGATACATATATACTAGGGGCATGTGCTGGGGACTATCTATATATATTGGGGAACAGCATGCTGGATACATATATACTAGAGGCATTTGCTGGGGACTATCTATATATTGGGGAGCAGCATGCTGGATACATATATACTAGGGGCATGTGCTGGGGACTATCTATATATTGGGGAGCAGCATGCTGGATACAGATATACTAGAGGCATGTGCTGGGGGCTATCTATATATTGTGGAAAAGCATGCTGGATACATATATACTAGGGGCATGTGCTGGGGACTATCGATATATTGGGGAACAGCATGCTGGATACATATATACTAGAGGCATGTGCTGGGGACTATCTATATATTGGGGAACAGCATGCTGGATACATATATACTAGAGGCATGTGCTGGGGACTATGTATATATTGTGGAGCAGCATGCTGGATACATATATACTAGGGGCATGTGCTGGGGATAATCTATATATTGTGGAACAGCATGCTGGATACATATATACTAGGGGCATGTGCTGGGGACTATCTATATATTGGGGAACAGCATGCTGGATACATATATACTAGAGGCATTTGCTGGGGACTATCTATATATTGGGGAGCAGCATGCTGGATACATATATACTAGGGGCATTTGCTGGGGACTATCTATATATTGGGGAGCAGCATACTGGATACATATATACTAGGGGCATGTGCTGGGGACTATCTATCAATTGGGGAGCAGCATACTGGATACATATATACTAGGGGCATGTGCTGGGGACTATCGATATATTGGGGAACAGCATGCTGGATACATATATACTAGGGGCATGTGCTGGGGACTATCGATATATTGTGGAACAGCATGCTGGATACATATATACTAGGGGCATGTGCTAGGGACTATATATATATATATATATTGGGGAGCAGCATGCTGGATACATATATACTAGGGGCATGTGCTGGGGACTATCTATATATATTGGGGAACAGCATGCTGGATACATATATACTAGAGGCATTTGCTGGGGACTATCTATATATTGGGGAGCAGCATGCTGGATACATATATACTAGGGGCATTTGCTGGGGACTATCTATATATTGGGGAGCAGCATACTGGATACATATATACTAGGGGCATGTGCTGGGGACTATCTATCAATTGGGGAGCAGCATACTGGATACATATATACTAGGGGCATGTGCTGGGGACTATCGATATATTGGGGAACAGCACGCTGGATACATATATACTAGGGGCATGTGCTGGGGACTATCTATATATTGGGGAGCAGCATGCTGGATACATATATACTAGGGGCATATGCTGGGGACTATCTATATATTGGGGAGCAGCATGCTGGATACATATATACTAGGGGCATGTGCTGGGGACTATCTAAGTATTGGGGAGCAGCATGCTGGATACATATATACTAGGGGCATGTGCTAGGGACTATATATATATATATTGGGGAGCAGCATGCTGGATACATATATACTAGGGGCATGTGCTGGGGACTATCGATATATTGTGGAACAGCATGCTGGATACATATATACTAGGGGCATATGCTGGGGACTATCGATATATTGTGGAACAGCATGCTGGATACATATATACTAGGGGCATGTGCTGGGGACTATATATATATTGGGGAGCAGCATGCTGGATACATATATACTAGGGGCATGTGCTGGGGACTATCTATATATATTGGAACAGCATGCTGGATACATATATACTATGGGCATTTGCTGGGGACTATCTATATATTGGGGAACAGCATGCTGGATACATATATACTAGAGGCATGTGCTGGGGACTATCTATATATTGTGGAACAGCATGCTGGATACATATATACTAGGGGCATGTGCTGGGGACTATCTATATATTGGGGAGCAGCATGCTGGATACATATATACTAGGGGCATGTGCTGGGGACTATCTATATATTGTGGAACAGCATGCTGGATACATATATACTAGGGGCATGTGCTGGGGACTATCTATATATTGTGGAACAGCATGCTGGATACATATATACTAGGGGCATATGCTGGGGACTATTTATATATTGGGGAGCAGCATGCTGGATACATATATACTAGGGGCATGTGCTGGGGACTATCTATATATTGGGGAACAGCATGCTGGATACGTATATACTAGAGCAGGGGTCAGGAACCTTTTTGGCTGAGAGAGCCATGAACGCCACATATTTTAAAATGTTATTCCGTAAGAGCCGCACCATATGCAAATGGCCCAGTAGATAGGTAGTCCCAGTGTCAGTGGTGCCCCTGCAATCTTAGTCTCGGATCGCAGGCACACCCAGGCCTCACCCATGCCCCTCTCCACTCACCACTTTCCGGATCCTGTCCCGGCTGGCCAAATGTGCTGCCCACTTTCCGGGTTCCTATGAAGACCAGCAGCTCCCAGCATTCCCCGCCGATCTTAGTTCTTCAGGCCTAAGAGGAAGCTTTCCACAGTGTTTCCTTCCAAAGTGTTGACCTCTAGTTGTGACCCCAGACATGTTCCTGATTCTACTCCTTCGCTGTCAGCCCTGACCTCTTGCTCCGTCCCCGACCTTGCATTATTGCCGCCTGCCTTGACTGTGTACCTGTTCCTGACCACAAGACTGCCTAGTGATCCTGTACCCCGACCTTGGCTTCCACCATGGACAAGTCGCGCCTGTGGAACGACCTGGTGGTACCACCCTGCAGCAAGACCATCCTGCTTTGCGGTGGGCTCTGGTGAAGACTGAGTACCACTTAGACTCCAGTCCTAGGTGTCTGCTTACATCATTGTCCGCGGTGGTCTAGGGGTTCACTACTAAAAATCCTGACACCCACCAGATGCCTCCCAGTATATAGGTAGCCCCAGCACATACCTCCAGTAGATAGGTAGCCCCAGCACATACCCCCAGTAAATAGGTAGCCACAGCACATGACCCCCAGTACATTAGTTGCCACAGCACATGCCCACCAGTACATTGGTTACCACAGCACATGACCCCAGTAGATAGGTAGCCACTGCACATGCCTCCCAGTAGATAGGTAGCCCTAGCACATGCCTCCCAGTAGATAGGTAGCCACTGCACATGCCTCCCAGTACATGGGTAGCCACTGCACATGCCTCCCAGTACATGCGTAGCCACTGCACATGCCTCCCAGTACGTGGGTAGCCACTGCACATGCCTCCCAGTACGTGGGTAGCCACTGCACATGCCTCCCAGTACGTGGGTAGCCACTGCACATGCCTCCCAGTACGTGGGTAGCCACTGCACATGCCTCCCAGTACGTGGGTAGCCACTGCACATGCCTCCCAGTACGTGGGTAGCCACTGCACATGCCTCCCAGTACGTGGGTAGCCACTGCACATGCCTCCCAGTACGTGGGTAGCCACTGCACATGCCTCCCAGTACGTGGGTAGCCACTGCACATGCCTCCCAGTACGTGGGTAGCCACTGCACATGCCTCCCAGTACGTGGGTAGCCACTGCACATGCCTCCCAGTACGTGGGTAGCCACTGCACATGCCTCCCAGTACGTGGGTAGCCACTGCACATGCCTCCCAGTACGTGGGTAGCCACTGCACATGCCTCCCAGTACGTGGGTAGCCACTGCACATGCCTCCCAGTACGTGGGTAGCCACTGCACATGCCTCCCAGTACGTGGGTAGCCACTGCACATGCCTCCCAGTACGTGGGTAGCCACTGCACATGCCTCCCAGTACGTGGGTAGCCACTGCACATGCCTCCCAGTACGTGGGTAGCCACTGCACATGCCTCCCAGTACGTGGGTAGCCACTGCACATGCCTCCCAGTACGTGGGTAGCCACTGCACATGCCTCCCAGTACGTGGGTAGCCACTGCACATGCCTCCCAGTACGTGGGTAGCCACTGCACATGCCTCCCAGTACGTGGGTAGCCACTGCACATGCCTCCCAGTACGTGGGTAGCCACTGCACATGCCTCCCAGTACGTGGGTAGCCACTGCACATGCCTCCCAGTACGTGGGTAGCCACTGCACATGCCTCCCAGTACGTGGGTAGCCACTGCACATGCCTCCCAGTACGTGGGTAGCCACTGCACATGCCTCCCAGTACGTGGGTAGCCACTGCACATGCCTCCCAGTACGTGGGTAGCCACTGCACATGCCTCCCAGTACGTGGGTAGCCACTGCACATGCCTCCCAGTACGTGGGTAGCCACTGCACATGCCTCCCAGTACGTGGGTAGCCACTGCACATGCCTCCCAGTACGTGGGTAGCCACTGCACATGCCTCCCAGTACGTGGGTAGCCACTGCACATGCCTCCCAGTACGTGGGTAGCCACTGCACATGCCTCCCAGTACGTGGGTAGCCACTGCACATGCCTCCCAGTACGTGGGTAGCCACTGCACATGCCTCCCAGTACGTGGGTAGCCACTGCACATGCCTCCCAGTACGTGGGTAGCCACTGCACATGCCTCCCAGTACGTGGGTAGCCACTGCACATGCCTCCCAGTACGTGGGTAGCCACTGCACATGCCTCCCAGTACGTGGGTAGCCACTGCACATGCCTCCCAGTACGTGGGTAGCCACTGCACATGCCTCCCAGTACGTGGGTAGCCACTGCACATGCCTCCCAGTACGTGGTTAGCCACTGCACATGCCTCCCAGTACGTGGGTAGCCACTGCACATGCCTCCCAGTACGTGGGTAGCCACTGCACATGCCTCCCAGTACGTGGGTAGCCACTGCACATGCCTCCCAGTACGTGGGTAGCCACTGCACATGCCTCCCAGTACATGGGTAGCCACTGCACATGCCTCCCAGTACATGGGTAGCCACTGCACATGCCTCCCAGTACATGGGTAGCCACTGCACATGCCCCCCAGTACATGGGTTGCCACTGCACATGCCCCCCAGTACATAGGTAGTCACAGCAAAAAAAAAATTACCAGCGTTTCCTGCAGCCAGCTCCTCATTGCTTCCACACTCTTCAGGCTTAGATGATGGCGTACAAAGGACGTAGGCAGAGGTAACAGCGCAGCCTGTGTCCAGTGATCAGACTAAGAGACACGTAGCAGCCATCACTAATAATAATAATTCTTTTGTATAGCGCTCACAGATTACGCAGCGCTGCACAAAGCATGTCAAATTGGTCCCTGTCCCCATGGGGCTCACAATCTATACAACCTAACAGTATGTTTTGGAGTGTGGGAGGAAACCGGAGTACCTGGAGGAAACCCACGCAAACACACTATTTATGAAAGATCTGTCTGAGAGCCAGATGCAGCCAACAAAAGAGCCATATCTGGCTCCCGAGCCATAGGTTCCCTACCCCTGTACTAGAGGCATGTGCTGGGGACTATCTATATATTGTGGAACAGCATGCTGGATACATATATACTAGGGGCAAGTGCTGGGGACTATCTATATATTGGGGAACAGCATGTTGGATACATATATACTAGGGGCATGTGCTGGGGACTATCTATATATTGGGGAGCAGCATGCTGGATACATATATACTAGGGGCATGTGCTGGGGGCTATCTATATATTGGGGAATAGCATGCTGGATACATATATACTAGGGGCATGTGCTGGGGGCTATCTATATATTGGGGAATAGCATGCTGGATACATATATACTAGGGGCAAGTGCTGGGGACTATCTATATATTGGGGAACAGCATGCTGGATACATATATACTAGGGGCATGTGATGTGGACTATCTATATATTGGGGAGCAGCATGCTGGATACATATATACTAGGGGCATATGCTGGGAACTATCTATATATTGTGGAACAGCATGCTGGATACATATATACTAGGGGCATGTGCTGGGGACTATCTAAGTATTGGGGAGCAGCATGCTGGATACATATATACTAGGGGCATGTGCTGGGGACTATCTATATATTGGGGAACAGCATGCTGGATACATATATATTAGGGGCACGTGCTAGGGACTATCTATATATTGTGGAACAGTATGCTGGATACATATATAAAAGAGGCATGTGCTGGGGACTATCTATATATTGTGGAACAGCATGCTGGATACATATATACTAGGGGCATGTGCTGGGGACTATCTATATATTGGGGAACAGCATGCTGGATACAGATATACTAGAGGCATGTGCTGGGGACTATCTATATATTGTGGAGCAGCATGCTGGATACATATATACTAGGAGCATGTGCTGGGGACTATCTATATATTAGGGAACAGCATGCTGGATACATATATACTAGGGGCATTTGCTGGGGACTATCTATATATTGGGGAGCAGCATACTGGATACATATATACTAGGGGCATGTGCTGGGGACTATCTATCAATTGGGGAGCAGCATACTGGATACATATATACTAGGGGCATGTGCTGGGGACTATCGATATATTGGGGAACAGCATGCTGGATACATATATACTAGGGGCATGTGCTCGGGACTATCTATATATTGTGGAACAGCATGCTGGATACATATATACTAGGGGCAAGTGCTGGGGACTATCTATATATTGGGGAACAGCATGCTGGATACAGATATACTAGAGGCATGTGCTGGGGACTATCTATATATTGTGGAGCAGCATGCTGGATACATATATACTAGGAGCATGTGCTGGGGACTATCGATATATTGGGGAACAGCATGCTGGATACATATATACTAGGGGAATATGCTGGGGACTATCGATATATTGTGGAACAGCATGCTGGATACATATATACTAGGGGCATGTGCTAGGGACTATATATATATATATATTGGGGAGCAGCATGCTGGATACATATATACTAGGGGCATGTGCTGGGGACTATCTATATATATTGGGGAACAGCATGCTGGATACATATATACTAGAGGCATTTGCTGGGGACTATCAATATATTGGGGAGCAGCATGCTGGATACATATATACTAGGGGCATTTGCTGGGGACTATCTATATATTGGGGAGCAGCATACTGGATACATATATACTAGGGGCATGTGCTGGGGACTATCTATCAATTAGGGAGCAGCATACTGGATACATATATACTAGGGGCATGTGCTGGGGACTATCGATATATTGGGGAACAGCATGCTGGATACATATATACTAGGGGCATATGCTGGGGACTATCGATATATTGTGGAACAGCATGCTGGATACATATATACTAGGGGCATGTGCTAGGGACTATATATATATATTGGGGAGCAGCATGCTGGATACATATATACTAGGGGCATATGCTGGGGACTATCTATATATTGGGGAGCAGCATGCTGGATACATATATACTAGGGGCATGTGCTGGGGACTATCTATATATTGGGGAACAGCATGCTGGATACGTATATACTAGAGGCATGTGCTGGGGACTATCTATATATTGTGGAACAGCATGCTGGATACATATATACTAGGGGCAAGTGCTGGGGACTATCTATATATTGGGGAGCAGCATGCTGGATACATATATACTAGGGGCATGTGCTGGGGACTATCTATATATTGGGGAGCAGCATGCTGGGTACATATATACTAGGGGCATGTGCTGGGGACTATCTATATATTGGGGATCAGCATGCTGGATACATATATACTAGGGGCATATGCTGGGGACTATCTATATATTGGGGAGCAGCATGCTGGATACATATATACTAGGGGCATGTGCTGGGGACTATCTATATATTGGGGAGCAGCATGCTGGATACATATATACTAGGGGCATATGCTGGGGACTATCTATATATTGGGGAGCAGCATGCTGGATACATATATACTAGGGGCATGTGCTGGGGACTATTTATATATTGGGGAGCAGCATGCTGGATACATATATACTAGGGGCATGTGCTGGGGACTATCGATATATTGGGGAACAGCATGCTGGATACATATATACTAGAGGCATGTGCTGGGGACTATCTATATATTGTGGAGCAGCATGCTGGATACATATATACTAGGAGCATGTGCTGGGGACTATCTATATATTGGGGAGCAGCATGCTGGATACATATATACTAGGGGCATGTGCTGGGGACTATCTATATATTGGGGAGCAGCATGCTGGATACATATATACTAGGGGCATGTGCTGGGGACTATCTATATATTGGGGAGCAGCATACTGGATACATATATACTAGGGGCATGTGCTGGGGACTATCTATCAATTGGGGAGCAGCATACTGGATACATATATACTAGGGGCATGTGCTGGGGACTATCGATATATTGGGGAACAGCATGCTGGATACATATATACTAGGGGCATATGCTGGGGACTATCGATATATTGTGGAACAGCATGCTGGATACATATATACTAGGGGCATGTGCTAGGGACTATATATATATATTGGGGAGCAGCATGCTGGATACATATATACTAGGGGCATGTGCTGGGGACTATCTATATATATTGGGGAACAGCATGCTGGATACATATATACTAGAGGCATTTGCTGGGGACTATCTATATATTGGGGAGCAGCATGCTGGATACATATATACTAGGGGCATTTGCTGGGGACTATCTATATATTGGGGAGCAGCATACTGGATACATATATACTAGGGGCATGTGCTGGGGACTATCTATCAATTAGGGAGCAGCATACTGGATACATATATACTAGGGGCATGTGCTGGGGACTATCGATATATTGGGGAACAGCATGCTGGATACATATATACTAGGGGCATATGCTGGGGACTATCGATATATTGTGGAACAGCATGCTGGATACATATATACTAGGGGCATATGCTGGGGACTATCTATATATTGGGGAGCAGCATGCTGGATACATATATACTAGGGGCATGTGCTGGGGACTATCTATATATTGGGGAACAGCATGCTGGATACGTATATACTAGAGGCATGTGCTGGGGACTATCTATATATTGTGGAACAGCATGCTGGATACATATATACTAGGGGCAAGTGCTGGGGACTATCTATATATTGGGGAGCAGCATGCTGGATACATATATACTAGGGGCATGTGCTGGGGACTATCTATATATTGGGGAGCAGCATGCTGGATACATATATACTAGAGGCATGTGCTGGGGACTATCTATATATTGGGGAGCAGCATGCTGGATACATATATACTAGGGGCATGTGCTGGGGACTATCTATATATTGTGGAGCAGCATGCTGGATACATATATACTAGGGGCATGTGCTGGGGACTATCTATATATTGGGGAGCAGCATGCTGGATACATATATACTAGGGGCATGTGCTGGGGACTATTTATATATTGGGGAGCAGCATGCTGGATACATATATACTAGGGGCATGTGCTGGGGACTATCGATATATTGGGGAACAGCATGCTGGATACATATATACTAGGGGCATGTGCTAGGGACTATATATATATATTGGGGAGCAGCATGCTGGATACATATATACTAGGGGCATGTGCTAGGGACTATATATATATATTGGGGAGCAGCATGCTGGATACATATATACTAGAGACATGTGCTGGGGACTATGTATATATTGTGGAGCAGCATGCTGGATACATATATACTAGGGGCATGTGCTGGGGACTATCTATATATTGGGGAACAGCATGCTGGATACATATATACTAGGGGCATGTGCTGGGGACTATCTATATATTGTGGAGCAGCATGCTGGATACATATATACTAGGGGCATGTGCTGGGGACTATCTATATATTGTGGAGCAGCATGCTGGATACATATATACTAGGGGCATGTGCTGGGGACAATCTATATATTGTGGAGCAGCTTGCTGGATACATATATACTAGGGGCAAGTGCTGGGGACTATCTATATATTGTGGAGCAGCATGCTGGATACATATATACAAGGGGCAAGTGCTGGGGACTATCTATATATTGGGGAGCAGCATGCTGGATACATATATACTAGGGGCATGTGCTGGGGACTATATATATATTGGGGAGCAGCATGCTGGATACATATATACTAGGGGCATGTGCTGGGGACTATCTATATATTGGGGAACAGCATGCTGGATACATATATACTAGGGGCATATGCTGGGGACTATCTATATATTGGGGAGCAGCATGCTGGATACATATATACTAGGGGCATGTGCTGGGGACTATCTATATATTGGGGAACAGCATGCTGGATACATATATACTAGGGGCATATGCTGGGGACTATCTATATATTGGGGAGCAGCATGCTGGATACATATATACTAGGGGCATGTGCTGGGGACTATCTATATATTGGGGAACAGCATGCTGGATACATATATACTAGGGGCATATGCTGGGGACTATCTATATATTGGGGAGCAGCATGCTGGATACATATATACTAGGGGCATGTGCTGGGGACTATCGATATATTGGAGAGCAGCATGCTGGATACATATATACTAGGGGCATGTGCTGGGGACTATCTATATATTGGGGAACAGCATGCTGGATACATATATACTAGGGGCATATGCTGGGGACTATCTATATATTGGGGAGCAGCATGCTGGATACATATATACTAGGGGCATGTGCTGGGGACTATCGATATATTGGAGAGCAGCATGCTGGATACATATATACTAGGGGCATATGCTGGGGACTATCTATATATTGGGGAGCAGCATGCTGGATACATATATACTAGGGGCATGTGCTGGGGACTATTTATATATTGGGGAGCAGCATGCTGGATACATATATACTAGGGGCATGTGCTGGGGACTATCTATATATTGGGGAACAGCATGCTGGATACATATATACTAGGGGCATGTGCTGGGGACTATCTATATATTGTGGAGCAGCATGCTGGATACATATATACTAGGGGCATGTGCTGGGGACTATCTATATATTGTGGAGCAGCATGCTGGATACATATATACTAGGGGCATGTGCTGGGGACAATCTATATATTGTGGAGCAGCATGCTGGATACATATATACTAGGGGCAAGTGCTGGGGACTATCTATATATTGTGGAGCAGCATGCTGGATACATATATACAAGGGGCAAGTGCTGGGGACTATCTATATATTGGGGAGCAGCATGCTGGATACATATATACTAGGGGCATGTGCTGGGGACTATCTATATATTGGGGAGCAGCATGCTGGGTACATATATACTAGGGGCATGTGCTGGGGACTATCTATATATTGGGGAACAGCATGCTGGATACATATATACTAGGGGCATGTGCTGGGGACTATTGATATATTGGAGAGCAGCATGCTGGATACATATATACTAGGGGCATATGCTGGGGACTATCTATATATTGGGGAGCAGCATGCTGGATACATATATACTAGGGGCATGTGCTGGGGACTATATATATATTGGGGAGCAGCATGCTGGATACATATATACTAGGGGCATGTGCTGGGGACTATCTATATATTGGGGAACAGCATGCTGGATACATATATACTAGGGGCATATGCTGGGGACTATCTATATATTGGGGAGCAGCATGCTGGATACATATATACTAGGGGCATGTGCTGGGGACTATCGATATATTGGAGAGCAGCATGCTGGATACATATATACTAGGGGCATATGCTGGGGACTATCTATATATTGGGGAGCAGCATGCTGGATACATATATACTAGGGGCATGTGCTGGGGACTATTTATATATTGGGGAGCAGCATGCTGGATACATATATACTAGGGGCATGTGCTGGGGACTATTTATATATTGGGGAGCAGCATGCTGGATACATATATACTAGGGGCATGTGCTGGGGACTATCTATATATTGTGGAACAGCATGCTGGATACATATATACTAGGGGCAAGTGCTGGGGACTATCTATATATTGGGGAGCAGCATGCTGGATACATATATACTAGGGGCAAGTGCTGGGGACTATCTATATATTGGGGAGCAGCATGCTGGGTACATATATACTAGGGGCATGTGCTGGGGACTATCTATATATTGGGGAACAGCATGCTGGGTACATATATACTAGGGGCATATGCTGGGGTCTATCTATATATTGGGGAACAGCATGCTGGATACGTATATACTAGGGGCATGTGCTGGGGACTATCTATATATTGGGGAGCAGCATGCTGGGTACATATATACTAGGGGCATGTGCTGGGGACTATCTATATATTTGGGAACAGCATGCTGGATACATATATACTATGGGCATGTGCTGGGGACTATCTATATATTGGGGAACATCATGCTGGATACATATATACTAGGGGCATGTGCTGGGGACTATCTATATATTGGGGAGCAGCATGCTGGATACATATATACTAGGGGCATGTGCTGGGGACTATCTATATATTGGGGAACAGCATGCTGGATACATATATACTAGCGGCATGTGCTGGGGACTATCTATATATTGGGGAACAGCATGCTGGATACATATATACTAGGGGCATATGCTGGGGACTATTTATATATTGGGGAGCAGCATGCTGGATACATATATACTAGGGGCACATGCTAGGGACTATCTATATATTGTGGAGCAGCATGCTGGATACATATATACTAGGGGCATGTGCTGGGCACTATCTATATATTGGGGAACAGCATACTGGATACATATATACTAGGGGCATGTGCTCGGGACTATCTATATATTGTGGAACAGCATGCTGGATACATATATACTGGCGGCATGTGCTGGGGACTATCTATATATTGTGGAGCAGCATGCTGGATACATATATACTAGGGGCATGTGCTGGGCACTATCTATATATTGGGGAACAGCATACTGGATACATATATACTAGGGGCATGTGCTCGGGACTATCTATATATTGGGGAGCAGCATGCTGGATACATATATACTAGGGGCATGTGCTCGGGACTATCTATATATTGTGGAACAGCATGCTGGATACATATATACTGGCGGCATGTGCTGGGGACTATCTATATATTGGGGAACAGCATGCTGGATACATATATACTAGGGGCATGTGCTGGGGACTATCTATATATTGGGGAGCAGCATGCTGGATACATATATACAAGGGGCATGTGCTGGGGACTATCTATATATTGGGGAACAGCATGCTGGATACATATATACTAGGGGCATGTGATGTGGACTATCTATATATTGGGGAACAGCATGCTGGATACATATATACTAGGGGCATGTGCTGGGGACTATCTATATATTGGGGAGCAGCATGCTGGATACATATATACTAGGGGCATGTGCTGGGGACTATCTATATATTGGGGAACAGCATGCTGGATACATATATACTAGGGGCATATGCTGGGGACTATCTATATATTGGGGAGCAGCATGCTGGATACATATATACTAGGGGCATGTGCTGGGGACTATTTATATATTGGGGAGCAGCATGCTGGATACATATATACTAGGGGCATGTGCTGGGGACTATCTATATATTGGGGAACAGCATGCTGGATACATATATACTAGGGGTATGTGATGTGGACTATCTATATATTGGGGAGCAGCATGCTGGATACATATATACTAGGGGCATGTGCTGGGGACTATCTAAGTATTGGGGAGCAGCATGCTGGATACATATATACTAGGGGAATATGCTGGGGACTATCTATATATTGGGGACCAGCATGCTGGATACATATATACTAGGGGCATGTGCTGGGGACTATCGATATATTGGGGAACAGCATGCTGGATACATATATACTAGGGGCATATGCTGGGGACTATCGATATATTGTGGAAAAGCATGCTGGATACATATATACTAGGGGCATGTGCTAGGGACTATATATATATTGGGGAGCATCATGCTGGATACATATATACTAGGGGCATGTGCTGGGGACAATCTATATATTGTGGAACAGCATGCTGGATACATATATACTAGGGGCACGTGCTAGGGACTATCTATATATTGGGGAGCAGCATGCTGGATACATATATACTAGGGGCATGTGCTGGGGACTATCTATATATTGGGGAGCAGCATGCTGGATACATATATACTATGGGCATGTGCTGGGGACTATCTATATATTGGGGAACAGCATGCTGGATACATATATACTAGAGGCATGTGCTGGGGACTATGTATATATTGTGGAGCAGCATGCTGGATACATATATACTAGGGGCATGTGCTGGGGACTATCTATATATTGGGGAGCAGCATGCTGGATACATATATACTAGGGGCATGTGCTGGGGACTATCGATATATTGGGGAACAGCATGCTGGATACATATATACTAGGGGCATATGCTGGGGACTATCGATATATTGTGGAAAAGCATGCTGGATACATATATACTAGGGGCATGTGCTAGGGACTATATATATATTGGGGAGCATCATGCTGGATACATATATACTAGGGGCATGTGCTGGGGACAATCTATATATTGTGGAACAGCATGCTGGATACATATATACTAGGGGCACGTGCTAGGGACTATCTATATATTGGGGAGCAGCATGCTGGATACATATATACTAGGGGCATGTGCTGGGGACTATCTATATATTGGGGAGCAGCATGCTGGATACATATATACTATGGGCATGTGCTGGGGACTATCTATATATTGGGGAACAGCATGCTGGATACATATATACTAGAGGCATGTGCTGGGGACTATGTATATATTGTGGAGCAGCATGCTGGATACATATATACTAGGGGCATGTGCTGGGGACTATCTATATATTGGGGAACAGCATGCTGGATACATATATACTAGGGGCATGTGCTGGGGACTATCTATATATTGGGGAACAGCATGCTGGATACATATATACTAGGGGCATGTGCTGGGGACTATCTATATATTGTGGAGCAGCATGCTGGATACATATATACTAGGGGCATGTGCTGGGGACTATCTATATATTGGGGAGCAGCATGCTGGATACATATATACTAGGGGCATGTGCTGGGGACTATCTATATATTGGGGAGCAGCATGCTGGATACATATATACTAGGGGCATGTGCTGGGGACTATCTATATATTGGGGAGCAGCATGCTGGATACATATATACTAGGGGCATATGCTGGGGACTATCTATATATTGGGGAACAGCATGCTGGATACATATATACTAGGGGCATGTGCTGGGGACTATCTATATATTGGGGAACAGCATGCTGGATACATATATACTAGGGGCATGTGCTGGGGACTATCTATATATTGTGGAACAGCATGCTGGATACATATATACTAGGGGCATGTGATGGGGACTATCTATATATTGTGGAGTAGCATGCTGGATACATATATACTAGGAGCATGTGCTGGGGACTATCTATATATTGTGGAACAGCATGCTGGATACATATATACTAGAGGCATTTGCTGTGGACTATCTATATATTGGGGAGCACCATACTGGATACATATATACTAGGGGTATGTGCTGGGGACTATCTATATATCGGGGAGCAGCATGCTGGATACATATATACTAGGGCCATGTGCTGGGGACTATCGATATATTGTGGAACAGCATGCTGGATACATATATACTAGGGGCATGTGCTAGGGACTATATATATATGTTGGGGAGCAGCATGCTGGATACATATATACTAGGGGCATGTGCTGGGGACTATCTATATATTGGGGAGCAGCATGCTGGATACATATATACTAGGGGCATGTGCTGGGGACTATCTATATATTGGGGAATAGCATGCTGGATACATATATACTAGGGGCATGTGCTGGGGACTATCTATATATTGGGGAACAGCATGCTGGATACATATATACTAGGGGCACGTGCTAGGGACTATCTATATATTGTGGAACTGCATGCTGGATACATATATACTAGGGGCACGTGCTAGGGACTATCTATATATTGGGGAGCAGCATGCTGCATACATATATACTAGGGGCATGTGCTGGGGACTATCTATATATTGTGGAACAGCATGCTGGATACATATATACTAGGGGCATGTGCTGGGGACTATCTATATATTGTGGAACAGCATGCTGGATACATATATACTATGGGCATTTGCTGGGGACTATCTATATATTGGGGAACAGCATGCTGGATACATATATACTAGGGGCATGTGCTGGGGACTATCTATATATTGGGGAACAGCATGCTGGATACATATATACTAGGGGCATGTGCTGGGGACTATCTATATATTGTGGAACAGCATGCTGGATACATATATACTAGGGGCATGTGCCGGGGACTATGTATATATTGGGGAGCATAATGCTGGATCCATATATACTAGGGGCATGTGCTGGGGACTATCTATATATTGGGGAGCAGCATGCTGGGTACATATATACTAGGGGCATGTGCTGGGGACTATTTATATATTGGGGAGCAGCATGCTGGATACATATATACTAGGGGCATGTGCTGGGGACTATCGATATATTGGAGAGCAGCATGCTGGATACATATATACTAGGGGCATGTGCTGGGGACTATCTATATATTAGGGAACAGCATGCTGGATACATATATACTAGGGAAATGTGCTGGGGACTATCTATATATTGGGGAGCAGCATGCTGGATACATATATACTAGGGGAATGTGCTGGGGACTATCTATATATTGGGGAGCAGCATGCTGGATACATATATACTAGGGGCATGTGCTGGGGGCTATCTATATATTGGGGAGCAGCATGCTGGATACATATATACTAGGGGCATGTGCTGGGGACAATCTATATATTGTGGAACAGCATGCTGGATACATATATACTAGGGGCACGTGCTAGGGACTATCTATATATTGGGGAGCAGCATGCTGGATACATATATACTAGGGGCATGTGCTGGGGACTATCTATATATTGGGGAGCAGCATGCTGGATACATATATACTAGGGGCATGTGCTGGGGACTATCTATATATTGGGGAACAGCATGCTGGATACATATATACTAGGGGCATGTGCTGGGGACTATCTATATATTGTGGAACAGCATGCTGGATACATATATACTAGGGGCATGTGATGGGGACTATCTATATATTGTGGAGTAGCATGCTGGATACATATATACTAGTAGCATGTGCTGGGGACTATCTATATATTGTGGAACAGCATGCTGGATACATATATACTAGGGGCATGTGCTGGGGACTATCTATATATTGTGGAACAGCATGCTGGATACATATATACTAGAGGCATTTGCTGTGGACTAGCTATATATTGGGGAGCACCATACTGGATACATATATACTAGGGGTATGTGCTGGGGACTATCTATATATCGGGGAGCAGCATGCTGGATACATATATACTAGGGGCATGTGCTGGGGTCTATCGATATATTGGGGAACAGCATGCTGGATACATATATACAAGGGGCATATGCTGGGGACTATCGATATATTGTGGAACAGCATGCTGGATACATATATACTAGGGGCATGTGCTAGGGACTATATATATATATGTTGGGGAGCAGCATGCTGGATACATATATACTAGGGGCATGTGCTGGGGACTATCTATATATTGGGGAGCAGCATGCTGGATACATATATACTAGGGGCATGTGCTGGGGACTATCTATATATTGGGGAATAGCATGCTGGATACATATATACTAGGGGCATGTGCTGGGGATAATCTATATATTGTGGAACTGCATGCTGGATACATATATACTAGGGGCACGTGCTAGGGACTATCTATATATTGGGGAGCAGCATGCTGGATACATATATACTAGGGGCATGTGCTGGGGACTATCTATATATTGTGGAACAGCATGCTGGATACATATATACTAGGGGCATGTGCTGGGGACTATCTATATATTGGGGAACAGCATGCTGGATACATATATACTAGGGGCATGTGCTGGGGGCTATCTATATATTGGAGAGCAGCATGCTGGATACATATATACTAGGGGCATGTGCTGGGGACTATCTATATATTGGGGAGCAGCATGCTGGATACATATATACTAGGGGCATGTGCTGGGGGCTATCTATATATTGGGGAGCAGCATGCTGGATACATATATACTAGAGGCATGTGCTGGGGGCTATCTATATATTGTGGAACAGCATGCTGGATACATATATACTAGGGGCATGTGCTGGGGACTATCTATATATTGTAGATGAGTGTGCTGTTTCTAACCAAAATATACTGAGGGCCAGTTTGCTGAGTCTGCTTTTATACTAGGGAGCAGTGTACGCGGGCTACCTATATACTGTGGGTCAGTGTGCACTGGTGGGCACAGGAAATATGTAATAGAGGCCATTGTATATTTATCTAATAAAGGGAGCATAGTATATACTTTATGGAGCACAGTATATACCGCTAACAGAGGAGACACAGTGTAGCTCATTTACTAAGGGTCCGCGGACCGCATTTTGGTCGGGTTTACTGACGATTTCTGTTTTGTGCCGCATTTAACGGCTAGCATGCGACAGAAATGGGGGGGGCGTGCCGTCACACAACCCGACGGATTCGGACAACGTTGAAGATTTAACATTTAGAATTGTGTCGGAAGACACGCACTTACAAGCACCGGGAAGAAAAAGGTGAATTCCGGAACTCAGCGGGGAAGCCACGGATGCAGGAACTCGGGCGCATGATCTTCATGAATCGCGCTGGACATCATTCTCGTCGGACCGTCCGAATCGGGGATCGCGATAGGACCAGGTAAGTAAATTTGCCCAGTATATACATCTAATAGAGGAGTGTACATGATATATAGCTAATAGAGGGGGCACAGTATATAAAGCTAATGGAGAGGGCCACCATGTGTGGTTGCTAACTATTTAAATGCTGGAGGCAAAGGTGCAGATTGCATTTAAATGTTGGCAGTGGGGGGGATTGGAAGTTATAAGACCCCTTAGGGTAAAAGTACCCTAAGGGTCTAAAATTAGCACACATCATACATAGCACACACAGCACATAGTACAAACTATTATCATAAAGCGCTTCGACAGGTGTATAAAAGCCCCCTGTATCATGGTGGGGGAGCTGTTCCTGTACACCCCAGGCCTGGTAGGGTCAAAGCTCCCATAGGTCCTCTCACCTTTTGTCCTGCAGGTCACCAGACATTCTCGTTGTGTTTTAAATCTGTTCAGGTTTCCACGACAGCCGCCATATACGAATGGCTTACAGCCCATGGTGATGGGGTCGTAATAATAGAGGTTAAAATACCCCTCACAGGGACCAGCGTCCGGGGGCTTGAGGCAATCATCTGCAGGGAGGTAGAGAACAGATCTGTTATTTACTCGTCTTCACAAGTAGTTGATAAAGGAGGCGCAAAGTCCTATGAATAAATGAATTAATATTCCATGATTGTAACTTCTGCAAGTGCACGAGGGATATGTCCTCACACTGCTGTGCTCTGTGCTCTCTGCAGCCAGTGTTATGTATTGTCCCTGGAGAGATGTGTAATCATACCTCACACTGCTGTGCTCTGTTCTCTCTGCAGCCAGTGATATGTATTGTCCCTGGAGAGATGTGTAATCATACCTCACACTGCTGTGCTCTGTGCTCTCTGCAGCCAGTGTTATGTATTGTTCCTGGAGAGATGTGTAATCAAAGCTCACACTGCTGTGCTCTGTGCTCTCTGCAGCCAGTGTTATGTATTGCCCCTGGAGAGATGTGTCATCAGACCTCACACTGCTGTGCTCTGTGCTCTCTGCAGCCAGTGGTATGTACTGTCCCTGGAGAGATGTGTAATCATACTTCACACTGCTGTGCTCTGTGCTCTCTGCAGCCAGTGTTATGTATCGTCCCTGGAGAGATGTGTAATCATACCTCACACTGCTGTGCTCTGTGCTCTCTGCAGCCAGTGTTATGTATTGTCCCTGGAGAGATGTGTAATCATACCTCACACTGCTGTGCTCTGTGCTCTCTGCAGCCAGTGTTACGTATTGTCCCTGGAGAGATGTGTAATCATACCTCACACTGCTGTGCTCTGTTCTCTCTGCAGCCAGTGTTATGTATTGTCCCTGGAGAGATGTGTAATCATACCTCACACTGCTGTGCTCTGTTCTCTCTGCAGCCAGTGTTATGTAGTGTCCCTGGAGAGATGTGTAATCATACCTCACACTGCTGTGCTCTGTTCTCTCTGCAGCCAGTGTTATGTATTATCCCTGGAGAGATGTGTAATCATACCTCACACTGCTGTGCTCTGTGCTCTCTGCAGCCAGTGTTATGTATTATCCCGGGAGAGATGTGTAATCATACCTCACACTGCTGTGCTCTGTGCTCTCTGCAGCCAGTGTTATGTACTGTCCCTGGAGAGATGTGTAATCAGACCTCACACTGCTGTGCTCTGTGCTCTCTGCAGCCAGTGTTATGTATTGTCCCTGGAGAGATGTGTAATCAGACCTCACACTGCTGTGCTCTGTGCTCTCTGCAGCCAGTGTTATGTATTGTCCCTGGAGAGATGTGTAATCATACCTCACACTGCTGTGCTCTGTGCTCTCTGCAGCCAGTGTTATGTATTGTCCCTGGAGAGATGTGTAATCAGACCTCACACTGCTGTGCTCTGTGCTCTCTGCAGCCAGTGTTATGTATTGTCCCTGGAGAGATGTGTGATCATACCTCACACTGCTGTGCTCTGTGCTCTCTGCAGCCAGTGTCATGTATTGTCCCTTTCTGTATGTTGTTAGTAAGAGAAGGACGGTGAAATACGGATCTATACTCCAGGATTGTAACTGGTGGTGTCCTCACACTGCTGTGCTTTGCTCTCTGCATTGAGATGTTTGACAGCGCCTCCCCTCCACTCCGAGTTTCTGCTGCTACATCTTTTACACAGAGCTTAGGGGCTGTGGAGATTGTTACATTGTATCACAGCAGAGAGAAGAGGCGAGCTGCAGCCGTTACATCTGGAATAAACCACAGCTACATGTTTCACTTTCAGATTTTGGAGGCAATTATGGATTCCTTCATTCAATGCAAGCAAACAGAGATCTAAGTCCTTATGAATTGAAGAATTGAAACACAAAGTCTATTACAAACAAAAAGTTGTATTTCTTATCTGAGATGATGGCGTCGCACTCACCGGCCTGGCTGGACCCGACCTCATTCCCTGCTGCTCTCTCAGCTCTCTGAATAGGGAGAAAAAGAATCCGTGTATCATGCTGCTTACTGTCAGTGAATAGAAGAATCTAAGTATTTTAACCTGCAACATCCCCCACCGGGGCCTGGTCGCTGATGTCATGGTGCTTGGTAAGGTGGTGTGTGCAAGAAATATGGAGGGAGAGTCTGATGTACTGGTTCTCCCTGGGGCAACCCCTGAGTGTCTGTAGGATGAGTCTCTGGGTAATGGATGGGGAGCCGTGGTGGTAACAGCCGTATCCAGGGATCAGACGGAGACAACTTTGTGCAAATCAACTTACAGTTCTATATTGAACTAAATGGTTAACAGCAGATTCTGGTACCGGAGTGGTCATGGAGCGGGTCCTCAGGAATAGTGCACCAGTCTGCTAGTAGATGCAGCTGGGAGAATGGAGATGGAGCAGTGTCCAAACTGTGGAAGCTGCAACTCTGGATTGGAGTCTCCTGACTCTGGTCCTGGGATTGGGTTCTGTGGCAGTACTGATGGTGCACTGTGCACTGACTCTCTCTTCACTCTGTCTCTGCAGACTGGACCTTGTGGTAAGGAGCATGTGCTCACAAGACCAGATGAGACTGGAATCAGGTCTGGACCATGTGCCCCCCTGCACAGGGTATTTATACTCCCCCTGGTCAGGTGGTAGCACCTCTCATGACTCCCTCTGACAGCTCCCAACCTGGAGGGCACGCTATTTGCAACTACAAGCCTGCCTATGTATTGGCAGGGGTGTTGCAAACCCTTTATGACACCCTATAGATCTCCCACAGTCATCTCTGGATCTTACCCTATTGGGGACGGGGTCTTCACTCCGTACGGGGGTCACAGTCAGTAAGAGCAGGAGGGGCGGCAGGAGACACAGATAAAGCTTCATCCTGATGGTCCGGGGTACACTGCCGCCTCTGTCACCTCCAAATGTGTAATGTGTCAGCGGAGGAGGAGACCTGTGACATGGACATAATCCACCCAATGTATAGAGGAGATTTATTATTTACCCCAAAGAATCATAAATCATTTATTGTAGGAAATACCTTTTATTTATATAACACCAGGATGTGGGGGGGCACAGGACAGGGACACGCTGACACTTGGGGGGACAGGACAGGGACACGCTGACACTTGGGGGGACAGGACAGGGACACGCTGACACTTGGGGGGACAGGACAGGGACACGCTGACACTTGGGGGGACAGGACAGGGACATGCTGACACTTGGGGGGTACAGGACAGGGACACGCTGACACTTGAGGGGACAGGACAGGGACACGCTGACACTTGGGGGACAGGACAGGGACACGCTGACACTTGGGGGGCAGGACAGGGACACGCTGACACTTGGGGGGACAGGACAGGGACACGCTGACACTTGGGGGACAGGACAGGGACACGCTAACACTTGGGGGACAGGACATGGACACGCTGACACTTGGGGGGACAGGACAGGGACACGCTGACACTTGGGGGGACAGGACAGGGACACGCTGACACTTGGGGGGACAGGACAGGGACACGCTGACACTTGGGGGCAGGACAGGGACACCCTGACACTTGGGGACAGCACAGGGACACCCTGACACTTGGGGGGACAGGACAGGGACACGCTGACACTTGGGGGGACAGGACAGGGACACGCTGACACTTGGGGGGGACAGGACAGGGACACGCTGACACTTGGGGGGACAGGACAGGGACACCCTGACACTTGGGGGACAGGACAGGGACATGCTGACACTTGGGGGACAGGACAGGGACGCGCTGACACTTGGGGGACAGGACAGGGACACGCTGACACTTGGGGGGGGGACAGGACAGGGACACGCTGACACTTGGGGGACAGGACAGGGGTGCGGTGTGTGTACTATGTGCAGGGTGTGTACTATGTGCAGTATGTACTATGTGCAGTGTCCTATGTACACTATGTGCAGTGTACTATGTGCGGTGTGTGTACTATGTGCGGTGTGTGTACTATGTGCAGGGTGTGTACTATGTGCAGTGTGTGTACTTTTTGCAGTGTGTACTATGTGCAATGTGTACTATGTGCGGTGTGTACTATGTGCGGTGTGTACTATGTGCGGTGTGTACTATGTGCAGGGTGTACTATGTGCAGGGTGTACTATGTGTAGTGTGTGTACTAGTTGCCGTGTGTACTATGTGCAGTGTCCTGTGTAGTATGTGCAGTGTGTAGTATGTGCAGTGTGTATTATGTGCAGTGTGTACTATGTACGGTGTGTACTATGTGCTTTTGTGTACTATGTGCGGTTGTGTACTATGTGCGGTTGTGTACTATGTGTGGCGTGTACTATGTGCAGTGTGTACTATGTGCAGTGTGTACTATGTACGGTGTGTACTATGTGCAGGGTGTGTACTATGTGCAGGGTGTGTACTTTGTGCAGTGTGTACTATGTGCGGTGTGTGTACTATATGCAGGTTGTACTATGTGCTGTGTGTAGTATGTGCAGTGTGTGTACTATGTGCAGTGTGTACTATGTGCAGGGTGTGTACTATGTGCAGGGTGTGTACTTTGTGCGGTTGTGTATTATGTGCAGTTGTGTACTATGTGGAGTGTGTGTATTTTGTGCGGTGTGTGTACTATGTGCCGTGTGTACTATGTGCGGTGTGTACTATGTGCAGGGTGTACTATGTGCTGTGTGTACTATGTGCCGTGTGTACTATGTGCCGTGTGTACTATGTGCAGGGTGTACTATGTGCTGTGTGTAGTATGTGCTGTGTGTAGTATGTGCAGTGTGTGTAGTATGTGCAGTGTGTGTAGTATGTGCGATGTGTACTATGTGCAGGGTGTACTATGTGCTGTGTGTAGTATGTGCCGTGTGTACTATGTGCGGTGTGTACTATGTGCAGGGTGTACTATGTGCTGTGTGTAGTATGTGCTGTGTGTAGTATGTGCAGTGTGTGTAGTATGTGCGATGTGTACTATGTGCAGGGTGTACTATGTGCAGGGTGTACTATGGGCAGTGTCCTGTGTATAGTGCAGGGGGTGCCGGATTCAGGATTTGTGGCGCATGTTCTTCAAGAATCTGGTGTCCCCTGCACTGCTCCACGAGAGTTCACTTTTTTTGGTGCACCTTTAACATGGGGAGTGTGACAATTCTGTGGGACTTTGCATGATAAATGTGGCGCACGGTCTGACTGAGCACCGGACGCCTCCTTCAGTGCTGTAATTTGTGTCACATGATGATTAGTGCAGCCGCGCCACAAACGGGTCACATGTGATGCATATGCGGTGCAGACACTTCTTATATACATGTACAAGCAGTCTGCACTAGAAAGAAGGTGCAAAGTCCATCAGAAACCTGGCGCAAGCACCTTAGTAAATGTATCCGGTGCCTAAATAACAGCAGACTTTCTAAGATTGTGCTGGAGGTTCCTGGATAGAAGAGGGACCTCCTGGCCTGCTGGGGGGACAGGAACATTGAGAACTCACCTGAGTCTGATTCCCTGCAGCTGGATGGGAGGTTTTCAGCTGCTCCTCAGAATATGAGTGACCAGTAGAGGCTGGGAATAGGGCGTCAGCGGGTGCAGGGAGGAGCGGAGGTGCCTGATGCTGGATTATACACCCTATCACACAGGACCAAGTAAGTGTTTTGAAACCAAGTAACAACAGAAGTTGTGTCTTTTAACATTTAACAATAATAATGAAGATTAACAATGTAAAACTACTTATATAACACCAATTTGATAATAGGTTTCTAAACACAATAGAATTGCATCATGTGACCACAGCCACAATAGTCGATCTACACTCACCGGCCACTTTATTAGGTACACCATGCTAGTAACGGGTTGGACCCCCTTTTGCCTTCAGAACTGCCTCAATTCTTCGTGGCATAGATACAACAAGGTGCTGGAAGCTCCTCAGAGATTTTGGTCCATATTGACATGATGGCATCACACAGTTGCCGCAGATTTGTCGGCTGCACATCCATGATGCGAATCTCCCGTTCCACCACATCCCAAAGATGCTCTATTGGATGGAGATCCGGTGACTGTGGAGGCCATTTGTGTCCAGTGACCTCATTGTCATGTTCAAGAAACCAGTCTGAGATGCTTCCAGCTTTATGACATGGCGCATTATCCTGCTGAAAGTAGCCATCAGATGTTACAGGGTACATTGTGCTCATAAAGGGATGGACATGGTCAGCAACAATACTCAGGTAGGCTGTGGCGTTGTACCAAGGGGCCCAAAGAGTGCCAAGAAAATATTCCCCACACCATGACACCACCACCACCAGCCTGAACCGTTGATACAAGGCAGGATGGATCCATGACACCACCACCCCCAGCCTGACCCGCTGATACAAGGCAGGATGGATCCATGCTTTCATGTTGTTGACGCCAAATTCTGACCCTACCATCCAAATGTCGCAGCAGAAATCGAGACTCATCAGACCAGGAAACATTTTTCCAATCTTCTACTGTCCAATTTCGATGAGCTTGTGCAAATTGTAGCCCCAGTTTCCTGTTCTTAGCTGAAAGGAGTGGCACCCGGTGTGGTCTTCTGCTGCTGTAGCCCATCTGCCTCAAAGTTGGACGTACTGTGCGTTCAGAGATGCTCTTCTGCCTACCTTGGTTGTAACGGGTGGTGATTTGAGTCACTGTTGCCTTTCTATCAGCTTGAACCAGTCTGCCCATTCTCCTCTGACCTCTGGCATCAACAAGGCATTTCCGCCCACAGAACTGCCGCTCACTAGATGTTTTTTCTTTTTCAGACCATTCTCTGTAAACCCTAGAGATGGTTGTGCGTGAAAATCCCAGTAGATCAGCAGTTTCTGAAATACTCAGACCAGCCCTTCTGGCACCAACAACCATGCCACGTTCAAAGGCCTCAAATCACCTTTCTTCCCCATACTGATGCTCGGGAGAACTGCAGGAGATTGTCTTGACCATGTCTACATGCCTAAATGCACTGCCGCCATGTGATTGGCTGATTAGAAATTAAGTGTTAACGAGCAGTTGGACAGGTGTACCTAATAAAGTGGCCGGTGAGTGTACATTCAAATTCTATAGTCTCCCTCAGTCTAGATACAGCTCACACACACAGTCTATATACAGCCTCTCTAAAGTCTATAAATATCCAGCCCCAGTCTATATACAGACCTCCAATGTCTACAGTCTCCCCCAGTCTACATACAGACTCCCTACAATCTAAATACAGCCATCCCCAGTCTACATAAAGCCATCAAAGCTTATATAAACTCCTCAGTATATACAGAGCTCCAGCCAGGGCCGGCGTTAGGGGACGGCTAACTGGGCTTTTGCCCTGGACCCCATTTCTTAAAGGGACCCCCTGCATGTGGACCTTTATGAGCAGAGTATGAATTGGTCATTGGTTGAATTCCCAGGTGAAGATGCTTCTCATCTATCTCCTGTGTATATATATCTCTATCTGTCTAGTAATCTATCTCCTATAACTTGTCTATTTCCTATCTATATATCTCTATCATCTTTCTCTTTTATCTCCTTTCATCCATCTCCCTATAATCTGTCTATCTCCTATATAATTCTCATACAGCCCCATATTACAGATACTTACCTACTACTGTGTGTAACTACAAGTGTTATTATGGTGCAGGGGCAGAGGAGCCTCTTCCTGACTGTGACTGGTCATAAAATACTTTTATTTTGGGGCCCCTTCTTTGTCTACAGCTGCCCGTGCCCCCAGCTATGCACTTTCCATGCGTCTAGTGTCAGCACAGGACCTTTACTAGGGGCAGGTAACCCCCATTTACAGTATATTATGGGCATTTAGGTCATTTGTTTTAATAATTTTGGGCTAGGGATTAAATGAACTGTAATAATTGAGGTGGGAAAACCCCTTTAAATTCAAGACTGGGAGGATCGATCCGTCCATGAATGTAAATGTTGGGATAAATCCGTATCTGGGAAATGAGGAATAATTTTTCATCACATTATCATAGTCCCCTGGAAGACCCCTCGTACACATGCCAGTGCTGGCCGGAACATCTGGGCCGAACCCTGACACTGGAGCTGGACATGTTGGGTTCTGTTCTGGTTGCTCAGTGTTCGGGCCGGAGCCGGCACACGCTGTGAGTTGGACGCCTTCATTCGCTCTTGTGTGAGGGGCCTTAGACTTGTGATTCTGCTTTACATAGAAATACAGTGGAGCAGGGAGATGGGGCAGAACGAACCTGAAGGACAAACAAAGACAAACATGGGAACAATTGTCTCCATACAAGGAGAGGATGGTCCCCGGATATAGATGACACCTCCATGGTAATGAGTAAAGTACAATAGTTACAGATTGAGGACTAGATAGGGAAACATCCACAACGTGTAATAATCCCAATCTTATTATTTTAGGTCTGTGTAAATTCTGTGTCTGGCTTTAGGGTCTACTTAATGGGATTTTCACACCAAAGAAGTTAGACCCTATCCCTATCATCATTGAGACCCCAACAGATCATTAGAACAGAGGGTCCACCTCCGGCAAAGCATTTGCATTCCGGCGGCTCATGGGCTCCACCATATTGTATTCGATCGCAACCCAATTTGAAGTCACTTGCGTACAAAGCCATCTTGGCAGGTCCACCCTATAGGCAGTCCGTGTAGACCAGGTATTAAAATACTATACACTTCTAGAGGGTGACCCTCTGTCTTAGCCATAAGTTCTTCTATCCTCATTAAGTTATTAATCTCTGTCACCCATTCCTGAAGAGAGGGGAAGGAGGGAGATTTCCGGTGATGTGGTACAATCATTCTCTCTGCAATTGGAAAGTGTTGGAAATCTTAGATCCTGGGATTATGGAGAGGAGGCCTACCTGTGGAGATGGAGTGCTGTGGGAACCAGACAGGGATAAGTAGAGAGCGAAGATTCTAGGATTCTATTATAGGAGTATTGGACAGGTGAAGAGGATGCCTCCTGTCTATGGTGATGGTAGCACCTCCTCTCCTCTAGGTGTAGAGGATGCCCCCTGTCTATGGTGATGGTAGGACCTCCTCTCCTCTAGGTGTAGAGGATGCCTCCTGTCTATGGTGATGGTAGAACCTCCTCTCCTCTAGGTGTAGAGGATGCCTCCTGTCTATGGTGATGGTAGAACCTCCTCTCCTCTAGGTGTAGAGGATGCCCCCTGTCTATGGTGATGGTAGAACCTCCTCTCCTGTAGGTGTAGAGGATGCCCCCTTTCTATGGTGATGGTAGAATCTCCTCTCCTCTAGGTGTAGAGGATGCCCCTGTCTATGGTGATGGTAGGATCTCCTCTCCTCTAGGTGTAGAGGATGCCCCCTGTCTATGGTGATGGTAGAACCTCCTCTCCTCTAGGTGTAGAGGATGCCCTCTGTCTATGGTGATGGTAGAACCTCCTCTCCTCTAGGTGTAGAGGATGCCCCCTGTCTATGGTGATTGTAGAACCTCCTCTCCTCTAGGTGTAGAGGATGCCCCCTGTCTATGGTGATGGTAGAGCGGCCTCTCCTCTAGGTGTAGAGGATGCCTCCTGTCTATGGTGATGGTAGAACCTCCTCTCCTCTAGGTGTAGAGTATGCCCCTGTCTATGGGCATGGTAAAACCTCCTCTCCTCTAGGTGTAGAGGATGCTCCAGTCTATGGTGATGGTAGAACCTCCTCTCCTCTAGGTGTAGAGGATGCCTCCTGTCTATGGTGATGGTAGAACCGTCTCTCCTCTAGGTGTAGAGGATGCCCCCTGTCTATGGTGATTGTAGAACCTCCTCTCCTCTAGGTGTAGAGGATGCCCCCTGTCTATGGTGATGGTAGAGCGGCCTCTCCTCTAGGTGTAGAGGATGCCTCCTGTCTATGGTGATGGTAGAACCTCCTCTCCTCTAGGTGTAGAGGATGCCCCCTGTCTATGGTGATGGTAGAACCTCCTCTCCTCTAGGTGTAGAGGATGCCCCCTGTCTATGGTGATGGTAGAACCTCCTCTCCTCTAGGTGTATAGGATGCTCCAGTCTATGGTGATGGTAGAACCTCCTCTCCTCTAGGTGTAGAGGATGCCCCTGTCTATGGTGATGGTAGAACCTCCTCTCCTCTAGGTGTAGTGGATGCCTCCTGTCTATGGTGATGGTAGAACCTCCTCTCCTCTAGGTGTAGAGGATGCCCCTTGTCTATGGTGATGGTAGAACCTCCTCTCCTCTAGGTGTAGAGGATGCCCCTGTCTATGGGGATGGTAGAACCTCCTCTCCTCTAGGTGTATAGGATGCTCCAGTCTATGGTGATGGTAGAACCTCCTCTCCTCTAGGTGTAGAGGATGCCTCCTGTCTATGGTGATGGTAGAACCGTCTCTCCTCTAGGTGTAGAGGATGCCCCCTGTCTATGGTGATGGTAGAACCTCCTCTCCTCTAGGTGTAGAGGATGCCCTCTGTCTATGGTGATGGTAGAACCTCCTCTCCTCTAGGTGTAGAGGATGCCCCCTGTCTATGGTGATGGTAGAGCGGCCTCTCCTCTAGGTGTAGAGGATGCCCCCTGTCTATGGTGATGGTAATATTACCTCTCTTCTAGGCGTAGAGGATGTCCCCTGTCTTTGATGATGGGAGAACCTCCTCTCCTCTAGGTGTAAAGGATGCCCCCTGTCTATGGTGATGGTAGAACTACCTCTCCTCTAGAAGTAGAGGATGCCCCCTGTCAATGGTGAAGGTAGAACCTCCTCTCCTCTAGGTGTAGAGGATGCCCCCTGTCTATGGTGATGGTAGAACCTCCTCTCCTCTAGCTGTAGAGGATGCCCCTGTCTATGATGATGGTAGGATCTCCTCTCCTCTAGGTGTAGAGGATGCCCCCTGTCTATGGTGATGGTAGAACCTCCTCTCCTCTAGGTGTAGATAATGCCCCCTGTCTATGGTGATGGTAGAACCTCCTCTCCTCTAGGTGTAGAGGATGCACCCTGTCTATGGTGATGGTAGAACCTCCTCTCCTCTAGGTGTAGAGGATGCCTCCTGTCTATGGTGATGGTAGAACCGTCTCTCCTCTAGGTGTAGAGGATGCCCCCTGTCTATGGTGATGGTAGAACCTCCTCTCCTCTAGGTGTAGAGGATGCCCTCTTTCTATGGTGATGGTAGAACCTCCTCTCCTCTAGGTGTAGAGGATGCCCCCTGTCTATGGTGATGGTAATATTACCTCTCTTCTAGGCGTAGAGGATGTCCCCTGTCTTTGATGATGGGAGAACCTCCTCTCCTCTAGGTGTAAAGGATGCCCCCTGTCTATGGTGATGGTAGAACTACCTCTCCTCTAGGAGTAGAGGATGCCCCCTGTCTATGGTGAAGGTAGAACCTTCTCTCCTCTAGGTGTAGAGGATGCCCCCTGTCTATGGTGATGGTAGAACCTCCTCTCCTCTAGGTGTAGAGGATGCCCCTGTCTATGGTGATGGTAGGATCTCCTCTCCTCTAGGTGTAGAGGATGTCCCCTGTCTATGGTGATGGTAGAACCTCCTCTCCTCTAGGTCTAGAGGATGCCCCCAGTCTATGGTGATGGTAGAACCTCCTCTCCTCTAGGTGTAGAGGATGCCCCCTGTCTATGGTGATGGTAGAACCTCCTCTCCTCTAGGTGTAGATAATGCCCCCTGTCTATGGTGATGGTAGAACCTCCTCTCCTCTAGGTGTAGAGGATGCACCCTGTCTATGGTGATGGTAGAACCTCCTCTCCTCTAGGTGTAGAGGATGCCTCCTGTCTATGGTGATGGTAGAACCGTCTCTCCTCTAGGTGTAGAGGATGCCCCCTGTCTATGGTGATGGTAGAACCTCCTCTCCTCTAGGTGTAGAGGATGCCCTCTGTCTATGGTGATGGTAGAACCTCCTCTCCTCTAGGTGTAGAGGATGCCCCCTGTCTATGGTGATGGTAGAGCGGCCTCTCCTCTAGGTGTAGAGGATGCCTCCTGTCTATGGTGATGGTAGAACCTCCTCACCTCTAGGTGTAGATGATGTCCCCTGTCTATGGTGATGGTAGAACCTCCTCTCCTCTAGGTGTAGAGGATGCCCCCTGTCTATGGTGATGGTAGAACCTTCTCTCCTCTGGGTGTAGAGGATGCCCCCTGTCTATGGTTATGGTAGAACCTCCTCTCCTCTAGGTGTAGAGGATGCCTCCTGTCTATGGTGATGGTAGAACCTCCTCTCCTCTAGGTGTAGAGGATGTCCCCTATCTATGGTGATGGTAGAACCTCCTCTTCTCTAGGTGTAGAGGACGCCCCCTGTCTATGGTGATGGTAGAACCTCCTCTCCTCTAGGTGTGGAGGATGTCCCCTGTCTATGGTAATGGTAGAACCTCCTCTCCTCTAGGTGTAGAGTATGCCCCTGTCTATGGGGATGGTAGAACCTCCTCTCCTCTAGGTGTAGAGGATGCTCCTGTCTATGGTGATGGTAGAACCTCCTCTCCTCTAGGTGTAGAGTATGCCCCTGTCTATGGGGATGGTAAAACCTCCTCTCCTCTAGGTGTAGAGGATGCTCCAGTCTATGGTGATGGTAGAACCTCCTCTCCTCTAGGTGTAGAGGATGCCCCCTGTCTATGGTGATGGTAGAACCTCCTCTCCTCTAGGTGTAGAGTATGCCCCTGTCTATGGGGATGGTAAAACCTCATCTCCTCTAGGTGTAGAGGATGCTCCAGTCGATGGTGATGGTAGAACCTCCTCTCCTCTAGGTGTAGAGGATGCCTCCTGTCTATGGTGATGGTAGAACCGTCTCTTTTCTAGGTGTAGAGGATGCCCCCTGTCTATGGTGATTGTAGAACCTCCTCTCCTCTAGGTGTAGAGGATGCCCCCTGTCTATGGTGATGGTAGAGCGGCCTCTCCTCTAGGTGTAGAGGATGCCCCCCTGTCTATGGTGATGGTAGAACCTCCTCTCCTCCAGGTTTAGAGGATGCCCCTGTCAATGGGGATGGTAGAACCTCCTCTCCTCTAGGTGTAGAGGATGCCTCCTGTCTATGGTGATGGTAGAACCTCCTCTCCTCTAGGTGTAGAGGATGCACCCTGTCTATGGTGATGGTAGAACCTCCTCTCCTCTAGGTGTAGAGGATGCCCTCTGTCTATGGTGATGGTAGAACCTCCTCTCCTCTAGGTGTAGAGGATGCCCCCTGTCTATGGTGATGGTAATATTACCTCTCTTCTAGGCGTAGAAGATGTCCCCTGTCTTTGATGATGGGAGAACCTCCTCTCCTCTAGGTGTAAAGGATGCCCCCTGTCTATGGGGATGGTAGAACTACCTCTCCTCTAGGAGTAGAGGATGCCCCCTGTCTATGGGGATGGTAGAACTACCTCTCCTCTAGGAGTAGAGGATGCCCCCTGTCTATGGTGAAGGTAGAACCTCCTCTCCTCTAGGTGTAGATGATGCCCCCTGTCTATGGTGATGGTAGAACCTCCTCTCCTCTAGGTGTAGAGGATGCCCCTGTCTATGGTGATGGTAGGATCTCCTCTCCTCTAGGTGTAGAGGATGCCCCCTGTCTATGATGATGGTAGAACCTCCTCTCCTCTAGGTGTAGAGGATGCCCCCTGTCTATGGTGATGGTAGAACCTCCTCTCCTCTAGGTCTAGAGGATGCCCCCTGTCTATGGTGATGGTAGAATCTCCTCTCCTCTAGGTGTAGATAATGCCCCCTGTCTATGGTGATGGTAGAACCTCCTCTCCTCTAGGTGTAGAGGATGCACCCTGTCTATGGTGATGGTAGAACCTCCTCTCCTCTAGGTGTAGAGGATGCCTCCTGTCTATGGTGATGGTAGAACCTCCTCTCCTCTAGGTGTAGAGGATGTCCCCTGTCTATGGTGATGGTAGAACCTCCTCTTCTCTAGGTGTAGAGGACGCCCCCTGTCTATGGTGATGGTAGAACCTCCTCTCCTCTAGGTGTGGAGGATGTCCCCTGTCTATGGTAATGGTAGAACCTCCTCTCCTGTAGGTGTAGAGGATGCCCCCTGTCTATGGTGATGGTAGAACCTCCTCTCCTCTAGGTGTAGAGGATGCCCCCTGTCTATGGTGATGGTAGAACCTCCTCTCCTCTAGGTGTAGAGGATGCCCTCTGTCTATGGTGATGGTAGAACCTCCTCTCCTCTAGGTGTAGAGGATTCCCCCTGTCTATGGTGATGGTAGAACCTCCTCTCCTCTAGGGGTAGAGGATGCCCCTGTCTATGGGGATGGTAGAACCTCCTCTCCTCTAGGTGTAGAGGATGCTCCTGTCTATGGTGATGGTAGAACCTCCTCTCCTCTAGGTGTAGAGGATGCCCCCTGTCTATGGTGATGGTAGAACCTCCTCTCCTCTAGGTGTAGAGTATGCCCCTGTCTATGGGGATGGTAAAACCTCCTCTCCTCTAGGTGTAGAGGATGCTCCAGTCTATGGTGATGGTAGAACCTCCTCTCCTCTAGGTGTAGAGGATGCCTCCTGTCTATGGTGATGGTAGAACCGTCTCTCCTCTAGGTGTAGAGGATGCCCCCTGTCTATGGTGATTGTAGAACCTCCTCTCCTCTAGGTGTAGAGGATGCCCCCTGTCTATGGTGATGGTAGAGCGGCCTCTCCTCTAGGTGTAGAGGATGCCTCCTGTCTATGGTGATGGTAGAACCTCCTCTCCTCTAGGTGTAGAGGATGCCCCTGTCTATGGGGATGGTAGAACCTCCTCTCCTCTAGGTGTATAGGATGCTCCAGTCTATGGTGATGGTAGAACCTCCTCTCCTCTAGGTGTAGAGGATGTCCCCTGTCTATGGTGATGGTAGAACCTCCTCTCCTCTAGGTGTAGAGGATGCCCCCTGTCTATGGTGATGGTAGAACCTCCTCTCCTCTAGGTGTAGAGGATGCTCCCTGTCTATGGTGATGGTAGAACCTCCTCTCCTCTAGGTGTAGAGGAGGCCTCCTGTCTATGGTGATGGTAGAACCTCCTCTCCTCTAGGTGTAGAGGATGCCCTCGTCTATGGTGATGGTAGAACCTCCTCTCCACTAGGTGTAGAGAATGCCCCCTGTCTCTGGTGATGTTAGAACCTCCTCTCCTCTAGGTGTAGAGGATGTCCCCTGTCTATGGTGATGGTAGAACCGCCTCTCCTCTAGGTGTAGAGGATGTCCCCTGTCTATGGTGATGGTAGAACCTCCTCTCCTCTAGGTGTAGAGGATGCCTCCTGTCTATGGTGATGGTAGAACCTCCTCTCCTCTAGGTGTAGAGGATGCACCCTGTCTATGGTGATGGTAGAACCTCCTCTCCTCTAGGTGTAGAGGATGCCCTCTGTCTATGGTGATGGTAGAACCTCCTCTCCTCTAGGTGTAGAGGATGCCCCCTGTCTATGGTGATGGTAATATTACCTCTCTTCTAGGCGTAGAGGATGTCCCCTGTCTTTGATGATGGGAGAACCTCCTCTCCTCTAGGTGTAAAGGATGCCCCCTGTCTATGGTGATGGTAGAACCTCCTCTCCTCTAGGTGTAGAGGATGCCCCCTGTCTATGGTGATGGTAGAACCTCCTCTCCTCTAGGTGTAGAGTATGCCCCTGTCTATGGGGATGGTAAAACCTCCTCTCCTCTAGGTGTAGAGGATGCTCCAGTCTATGGTGATGGTAGAACCTCCTCTCCTCTAGGTGTAGAGGATGCCTCCTGTCTATGGTGATGGTAGAACCGTCTCTCCTCTAGGTGTAGAGGATGCCCCCTGTCTATGGTGATTGTAGAACCTCCTCTCCTCTAGGTGTAGAGGATGCCCCCTGTCTATGGTGATGGTAGAGCGGCCTCTCCTCTAGGTGTAGAGGATGCCTCCTGTCTATGGTGATGGTAGAACCTCCTCTCCTCTAGGTGTAGAGGATGCCCCCTGTCTATGGTGATGGTAGAACCTCCTCTCCTCTAGGTGTAGAGGATGCCCCCTGTCTATGGTGATGGTAGAACCTCCTCTCCTCTAGGTGTATAGGATGCTCCAGTCTATGGTGATGGTAGAACCTCCTCTCCTCTAGGTGTAGAGGATGCCCCTGTCTATGGTGATGGTAGAACCTCCTCTCCTCTAGGTGTAGTGGATGCCTCCTGTCTATGGTGATGGTAGAACCTCCTCTCCTCTAGGTGTAGAGGATGCCCCTTGTCTATGGTGATGGTAGAACCTCCTCTCCTCTAGGTGTAGAGGATGCCCCTGTCTATGGGGATGGTAGAACCTCCTCTCCTCTAGGTGTATAGGATGCTCCAGTCTATGGTGATGGTAGAACCTCCTCTCCTCTAGGTGTAGAGGATGCCTCCTGTCTATGGTGATGGTAGAACCGTCTCTCCTCTAGGTGTAGAGGATGCCCCCTGTCTATGGTGATGGTAGAACCTCCTCTCCTCTAGGTGTAGAGGATGCCCTCTGTCTATGGTGATGGTAGAACCTCCTCTCCTCTAGGTGTAGAGGATGCCCCCTGTCTATGGTGATGGTAGAGCGGCCTCTCCTCTAGGTGTAGAGGATGCCCCCTGTCTATGGTGATGGTAATATTACCTCTCTTCTAGGCGTAGAGGATGTCCCCTGTCTTTGATGATGGGAGAACCTCCTCTCCTCTAGGTGTAAAGGATGCCCCCTGTCTATGGTGATGGTAGAACTACCTCTCCTCTAGAAGTAGAGGATGCCCCCTGTCAATGGTGAAGGTAGAACCTCCTCTCCTCTAGGTGTAGAGGATGCCCCCTGTCTATGGTGATGGTAGAACCTCCTCTCCTCTAGCTGTAGAGGATGCCCCTGTCTATGATGATGGTAGGATCTCCTCTCCTCTAGGTGTAGAGGATGCCCCCTGTCTATGGTGATGGTAGAACCTCCTCTCCTCTAGGTGTAGATAATGCCCCCTGTCTATGGTGATGGTAGAACCTCCTCTCCTCTAGGTGTAGAGGATGCACCCTGTCTATGGTGATGGTAGAACCTCCTCTCCTCTAGGTGTAGAGGATGCCTCCTGTCTATGGTGATGGTAGAACCGTCTCTCCTCTAGGTGTAGAGGATGCCCCCTGTCTATGGTGATGGTAGAACCTCCTCTCCTCTAGGTGTAGAGGATGCCCTCTTTCTATGGTGATGGTAGAACCTCCTCTCCTCTAGGTGTAGAGGATGCCCCCTGTCTATGGTGATGGTAATATTACCTCTCTTCTAGGCGTAGAGGATGTCCCCTGTCTTTGATGATGGGAGAACCTCCTCTCCTCTAGGTGTAAAGGATGCCCCCTGTCTATGGTGATGGTAGAACTACCTCTCCTCTAGGAGTAGAGGATGCCCCCTGTCTATGGTGAAGGTAGAACCTTCTCTCCTCTAGGTGTAGAGGATGCCCCCTGTCTATGGTGATGGTAGAACCTCCTCTCCTCTAGGTGTAGAGGATGCCCCTGTCTATGGTGATGGTAGGATCTCCTCTCCTCTAGGTGTAGAGGATGTCCCCTGTCTATGGTGATGGTAGAACCTCCTCTCCTCTAGGTCTAGAGGATGCCCCCAGTCTATGGTGATGGTAGAACCTCCTCTCCTCTAGGTGTAGAGGATGCCCCCTGTCTATGGTGATGGTAGAACCTCCTCTCCTCTAGGTGTAGATAATGCCCCCTGTCTATGGTGATGGTAGAACCTCCTCTCCTCTAGGTGTAGAGGATGCACCCTGTCTATGGTGATGGTAGAACCTCCTCTCCTCTAGGTGTAGAGGATGCCTCCTGTCTATGGTGATGGTAGAACCGTCTCTCCTCTAGGTGTAGAGGATGCCCCCTGTCTATGGTGATGGTAGAACCTCCTCTCCTCTAGGTGTAGAGGATGCCCTCTGTCTATGGTGATGGTAGAACCTCCTCTCCTCTAGGTGTAGAGGATGCCCCCTGTCTATGGTGATGGTAGAGCGGCCTCTCCTCTAGGTGTAGAGGATGCCTCCTGTCTATGGTGATGGTAGAACCTCCTCACCTCTAGGTGTAGATGATGTCCCCTGTCTATGGTGATGGTAGAACCTCCTCTCCTCTAGGTGTAGAGGATGCCCCCTGTCTATGGTGATGGTAGAACCTTCTCTCCTCTGGGTGTAGAGGATGCCCCCTGTCTATGGTTATGGTAGAACCTCCTCTCCTCTAGGTGTAGAGGATGCCTCCTGTCTATGGTGATGGTAGAACCTCCTCTCCTCTAGGTGTAGAGGATGTCCCCTATCTATGGTGATGGTAGAACCTCCTCTTCTCTAGGTGTAGAGGACGCCCCCTGTCTATGGTGATGGTAGAACCTCCTCTCCTCTAGGTGTGGAGGATGTCCCCTGTCTATGGTAATGGTAGAACCTCCTCTCCTCTAGGTGTAGAGTATGCCCCTGTCTATGGGGATGGTAGAACCTCCTCTCCTCTAGGTGTAGAGGATGCTCCTGTCTATGGTGATGGTAGAACCTCCTCTCCTCTAGGTGTAGAGTATGCCCCTGTCTATGGGGATGGTAAAACCTCCTCTCCTCTAGGTGTAGAGGATGCTCCAGTCTATGGTGATGGTAGAACCTCCTCTCCTCTAGGTGTAGAGGATGCCCCCTGTCTATGGTGATGGTAGAACCTCCTCTCCTCTAGGTGTAGAGTATGCCCCTGTCTATGGGGATGGTAAAACCTCATCTCCTCTAGGTGTAGAGGATGCTCCAGTCGATGGTGATGGTAGAACCTCCTCTCCTCTAGGTGTAGAGGATGCCTCCTGTCTATGGTGATGGTAGAACCGTCTCTTTTCTAGGTGTAGAGGATGCCCCCTGTCTATGGTGATTGTAGAACCTCCTCTCCTCTAGGTGTAGAGGATGCCCCCTGTCTATGGTGATGGTAGAGCGGCCTCTCCTCTAGGTGTAGAGGATGCCCCCCTGTCTATGGTGATGGTAGAACCTCCTCTCCTCCAGGTTTAGAGGATGCCCCTGTCAATGGGGATGGTAGAACCTCCTCTCCTCTAGGTGTAGAGGATGCCTCCTGTCTATGGTGATGGTAGAACCTCCTCTCCTCTAGGTGTAGAGGATGCACCCTGTCTATGGTGATGGTAGAACCTCCTCTCCTCTAGGTGTAGAGGATGCCCTCTGTCTATGGTGATGGTAGAACCTCCTCTCCTCTAGGTGTAGAGGATGCCCCCTGTCTATGGTGATGGTAATATTACCTCTCTTCTAGGCGTAGAAGATGTCCCCTGTCTTTGATGATGGGAGAACCTCCTCTCCTCTAGGTGTAAAGGATGCCCCCTGTCTATGGGGATGGTAGAACTACCTCTCCTCTAGGAGTAGAGGATGCCCCCTGTCTATGGGGATGGTAGAACTACCTCTCCTCTAGGAGTAGAGGATGCCCCCTGTCTATGGTGAAGGTAGAACCTCCTCTCCTCTAGGTGTAGATGATGCCCCCTGTCTATGGTGATGGTAGAACCTCCTCTCCTCTAGGTGTAGAGGATGCCCCTGTCTATGGTGATGGTAGGATCTCCTCTCCTCTAGGTGTAGAGGATGCCCCCTGTCTATGATGATGGTAGAACCTCCTCTCCTCTAGGTGTAGAGGATGCCCCCTGTCTATGGTGATGGTAGAACCTCCTCTCCTCTAGGTCTAGAGGATGCCCCCTGTCTATGGTGATGGTAGAATCTCCTCTCCTCTAGGTGTAGATAATGCCCCCTGTCTATGGTGATGGTAGAACCTCCTCTCCTCTAGGTGTAGAGGATGCACCCTGTCTATGGTGATGGTAGAACCTCCTCTCCTCTAGGTGTAGAGGATGCCTCCTGTCTATGGTGATGGTAGAACCTCCTCTCCTCTAGGTGTAGAGGATGTCCCCTGTCTATGGTGATGGTAGAACCTCCTCTTCTCTAGGTGTAGAGGACGCCCCCTGTCTATGGTGATGGTAGAACCTCCTCTCCTCTAGGTGTGGAGGATGTCCCCTGTCTATGGTAATGGTAGAACCTCCTCTCCTGTAGGTGTAGAGGATGCCCCCTGTCTATGGTGATGGTAGAACCTCCTCTCCTCTAGGTGTAGAGGATGCCCCCTGTCTATGGTGATGGTAGAACCTCCTCTCCTCTAGGTGTAGAGGATGCCCTCTGTCTATGGTGATGGTAGAACCTCCTCTCCTCTAGGTGTAGAGGATTCCCCCTGTCTATGGTGATGGTAGAACCTCCTCTCCTCTAGGGGTAGAGGATGCCCCTGTCTATGGGGATGGTAGAACCTCCTCTCCTCTAGGTGTAGAGGATGCTCCTGTCTATGGTGATGGTAGAACCTCCTCTCCTCTAGGTGTAGAGGATGCCCCCTGTCTATGGTGATGGTAGAACCTCCTCTCCTCTAGGTGTAGAGTATGCCCCTGTCTATGGGGATGGTAAAACCTCCTCTCCTCTAGGTGTAGAGGATGCTCCAGTCTATGGTGATGGTAGAACCTCCTCTCCTCTAGGTGTAGAGGATGCCTCCTGTCTATGGTGATGGTAGAACCGTCTCTCCTCTAGGTGTAGAGGATGCCCCCTGTCTATGGTGATTGTAGAACCTCCTCTCCTCTAGGTGTAGAGGATGCCCCCTGTCTATGGTGATGGTAGAGCGGCCTCTCCTCTAGGTGTAGAGGATGCCTCCTGTCTATGGTGATGGTAGAACCTCCTCTCCTCTAGGTGTAGAGGATGCCCCTGTCTATGGGGATGGTAGAACCTCCTCTCCTCTAGGTGTATAGGATGCTCCAGTCTATGGTGATGGTAGAACCTCCTCTCCTCTAGGTGTAGAGGATGTCCCCTGTCTATGGTGATGGTAGAACCTCCTCTCCTCTAGGTGTAGAGGATGCCCCCTGTCTATGGTGATGGTAGAACCTCCTCTCCTCTAGGTGTAGAGGATGCTCCCTGTCTATGGTGATGGTAGAACCTCCTCTCCTCTAGGTGTAGAGGAGGCCTCCTGTCTATGGTGATGGTAGAACCTCCTCTCCTCTAGGTGTAGAGGATGCCCTCGTCTATGGTGATGGTAGAACCTCCTCTCCACTAGGTGTAGAGAATGCCCCCTGTCTCTGGTGATGTTAGAACCTCCTCTCCTCTAGGTGTAGAGGATGTCCCCTGTCTATGGTGATGGTAGAACCGCCTCTCCTCTAGGTGTAGAGGATGTCCCCTGTCTATGGTGATGGTAGAACCTCCTCTCCTCTAGGTGTAGAGGATGCCTCCTGTCTATGGTGATGGTAGAACCTCCTCTCCTCTAGGTGTAGAGGATGCACCCTGTCTATGGTGATGGTAGAACCTCCTCTCCTCTAGGTGTAGAGGATGCCCTCTGTCTATGGTGATGGTAGAACCTCCTCTCCTCTAGGTGTAGAGGATGCCCCCTGTCTATGGTGATGGTAATATTACCTCTCTTCTAGGCGTAGAGGATGTCCCCTGTCTTTGATGATGGGAGAACCTCCTCTCCTCTAGGTGTAAAGGATGCCCCCTGTCTATGGTGATGGTAGAACCTCCTCTCCTCTAGGTGTAGAGGATGCCCCCTGTCTATGGTGATGGTAGAACCTCCTCTCCTCTAGGTGTAGAGTATGCCCCTGTCTATGGGGATGGTAAAACCTCCTCTCCTCTAGGTGTAGAGGATGCTCCAGTCTATGGTGATGGTAGAACCTCCTCTCCTCTAGGTGTAGAGGATGCCTCCTGTCTATGGTGATGGTAGAACCGTCTCTCCTCTAGGTGTAGAGGATGCCCCCTGTCTATGGTGATTGTAGAACCTCCTCTCCTCTAGGTGTAGAGGATGCCCCCTGTCTATGGTGATGGTAGAGCGGCCTCTCCTCTAGGTGTAGAGGATGCCTCCTGTCTATGGTGATGGTAGAACCTCCTCTCCTCTAGGTGTAGAGGATGCCCCTGTCTATGGGGATGGTAGAACCTCCTCTCCTCTAGGTGTATAGGATGCTCCAGTCTATGGTGATGGTAGAACCTCCTCTCCTCTAGGTGTAGAGGATGTCCCCTGTCTATGGTGATGGTAGAACCTCCTCTCCTCTAGGTGTAGAGGATGCCCCCTGTCTATGGTGATGGTAGAACCTCCTCTCCTCTAGGTGTAGAGGATGCTCCCTGTCTATGGTGATGGTAGAACCTCCTCTCCTCTAGGTGTAGAGGAGGCCTCCTGTCTATGGTGATGGTAGAACCTCCTCTCCTCTAGGTGTAGAGGATGCCCTCGTCTATGGTGATGGTAGAACCTCCTCTCCACTAGGTGTAGAGAATGCCCCCTGTCTCTGGTGATGTTAGAACCTCCTCTCCTCTAGGTGTAGAGGATGTCCCCTGTCTATGGTGATGGTAGAACCGCCTCTCCTCTAGGTGTAGAGGATGTCCCCTGTCTATGGTGATGGTAGAACCTCCTCTCCTCTAGGTGTAGAGGATGCCTCCTGTCTATGGTGATGGTAGAACCTCCTCTCCTCTAGGTGTAGAGGATGCACCCTGTCTATGTTGATGGTAGAACCTCCTCTCCTCTAGGTGTAGAGGATGCCCTCTGTCTATGGTGATGGTAGAACCTCCTCTCCTCTAGGTGTAGAGGATGCCCCCTGTCTATGGTGATGGTAATATTACTTCTCTTCTAGGCGTAGAGGATGTCCCCTGTCTTTGATGATGGGAGAACCTCCTCTCCTCTAGGTGTAAAGGATGCCCCCTGTCTATGGTGATGGTAGAACCTCCTCTCCTCTAGGTGTAGAGGATGCCCCCTGTCTATGGTGATGGTAGAACCTCCTCTCCTCTAGGTGTAGAGTATGCCCCTGTCTATGGGGATGGTAAAACCTCCTCTCCTCTAGGTGTAGAGGATGCTCCAGTCTATGGTGATGGTAGAACCTCCTCTCCTCTAGGTGTAGAGGATGCCTCCTGTCTATGGTGATGGTAGAACCGTCTCTCCTCTAGGTGTAGAGGATGCCCCCTGTCTATGGTGATTGTAGAACCTCCTCTCCTCTAGGTGTAGAGGATGCCCCCTGTCTATGGTGATGGTAGAGCGGCCTCTCCTCTAGGCGTAGAGGATGCCTCCTGTCTATGGTGATGGTAGAACCTCCTCTCCTCTAGGTGTAGAGGATGCCCCTGTCTATGGGGATGGTAGAACCTCCTCTCCTCTAGGTGTATAGGATGCTCCAGTCTATGGTGATGGTAGAACCTCCTCTCCTCTAGGTGTAGAGGATGCCTCCTGTCTATGGTGATGGTAGAACCTCCTCTCCTCTAGGTGTAGAGGATGCACCCTGTCTATGGTGATGGTAGAACCTCCTCTCCTCTAGGTGTAGAGGATGCACTCTGTCTATGGTGATGGTAGAACCTCCTCTCCTCTAGGTGTAGAGGATGCCCCCTGTCTATGGTGATGGTAATATTACCTCTCTTCTAGGCGTAGAGGATGTCCCCTGTCTTTGATGATGGGAGAACCTCCTCTCCTCTAGGTGTAAAGGATGCCCCCTGTCTATGGTGATGGTAGAACCTCCTCTCCTCTAGGTGTAGAGGATGCCCCCTGTCTATGGTGATGGTAGAACCTCCTCTCCTCTAGGTGTAGAGTATGCCCCTGTCTATGGGGATGGTAAAACCTCCTCTCCTCTATGTGTAGAGGATGCTCCAGTCTATGGTGATGGTAGAACCTCCTCTCCTCTAGGTGTAGAGGATGCCTCCTGTCTATGGTGATGGTAGAACCGTCTCTCCTCTAGGTGTAGAGGATGCCCCCTGTCTATGGTGATTGTAGAACCTCCTCTCCTCTAGGTGTAGAGGATGCCTCCTGTCTATGGTGATGGTAGAACCTCCTCTCCTCTAGGTGTAGAGGATGCCCTTGTCTATGGGGATGGTAGAACCTCCTCTCCTCTAGGTGTAGAGGATGCTCCAGTCTATGGTGATGGTAGAACCTCCTCTCCTCTAGGTGTAGAGGATGCCTCCTGTCTATGGTGATGGTAGAACCTCCTCTCCTCTAGGTGTAGAGGATGCACCCTGTCTATGGTGATGGTAGAACCTCCTCTCCTCTAGGTGTAGAGGATGCCCTCTGTCTATGGTGATGGTAGAACCTCCTCTCCTCTAGGTGTAGAGGATGCCCCCTGTCTATGGTGATGGTAATATTACCTCTCTTCTAGGCGTAGAGGATGTCCCCTGTCTTTGATGATGGGAGAACCTCCTCTCCTCTAGGTGTAAAGGATGCCCCCTGTCTATGATGATGGTAGAACTACCTCTCCTCTAGGAGTAGAGGATGCCCCCTGTCTATGGGGATGGTAGAACTACCTGTCCTCTAGGAGTAGAGGATGCCCCCTGTCTATGGTGAAGGTAGAACCTCCTCTCCTCTAGGTGTAGAGGATGCCCCCTGTCTATGGTGATGGTAGAACCTCCTCTCCTCTAGGTGTAGAGGATGCCCTCTGTCTATGGTGATGGTAGGATCTCCTCTCCTCTAGGTGTAGAGGATGCCCCCTGTCTATGGTGATGGTAGAACCTCCTCTCCTCTAGGTGTAGAGGATGCCCCCTGTCTATGGTGATGGTAGAACCTCCTCTCCTCTAGGTCTAGAGGATGCCCCCTGTCTATGGTGATGGTAGAATCTCCTCTCCTCTAGGTGTAGATAATGCTCCCTGTCTATGGTGATGGTAGAACCTCCTCTCCTCTAGGTGTAGAGGATGCACCCTGTCTATGGTGATGGTAGAACCTCCTCTCCTCTAGGTGTAGAGGATGCCTCCTGTCTATGGTGATGGTAGAACCTCCTCTCCTCTAGGTGTAGAGGATGTCCCCTGTCTATGGTGATGGTAGAACCTCCTCTCCTCTAGGTGTAGAGGATGCCCCCTGTCTATGGTGATGGTAGAACCTTCTTTCCTCTGGGTGTAGAGGATGCCCCCTGTCTATGGTGATGGTAGAACCTCCTCTCCTCTAGGTGTAGAGGATGCCTCCTGTCTATGGTGATGGTAGAACCTCCTCTCCTCTAGGTGTAGAGGATGTCCCCTGTCTATGGTGATGGTAGAACCTCCTCTTCTCTAGGTGTAGAGGACGCCCCCTGTCTATGGTGATGGTAGAACCTCCTCTCCTCTAGGTGTGGAGGATGTCCCCTGTCTATGGTAATGGTAGAACCTCCTCTCCTCTAGGTGTAGAGGATGTCCCCTGTCTATGGTGATGGTAGAACCTCCTCTCCTCTAGGTGTAGAGGATGCCCCCTGTCTATGGTGATGGTAGAACCTCCTCTCCTCTAGGTGTAGAGGATGCCTCCTGTCTATGGTGATGGTAGAACCTCCTCTCCTCTAGGTGTAGAGGATGTCCCCTGTCTATGGTGATGGTAGAACCTCCTCTTCTCTAGGTGTAGAGGACGCCCCCTGTCTATGGTGATGGTAGAACCTCCTCTCCTCTAGGTGTGGAGGCTGTCCCCTGTCTATGGTAATGGTAGAACCTCCTCTCCTGTAGGTGTAGAGGATGCCCCCTGTCTTTGGTGATGGTAGAACCTCCTCTCCTCTAGGTGTAGAGGATGCCCCCTGTCTATGGTGATGGTAGAACCTCCTCTCCTCTAGGTCTAGAGGATGCCCCCTGTCTATGGTGATGGTAGAATCTCCTCTCCTCTAGGTGTAGAGGATGCCCCCTGTCTATGGTGATGGTAGAACATCCTCTCCTCTAGGTGTAGAGGATGCCCTCTGTCTCTGGTGATGGTAGAACCTCCTCTCCTCTAGGTGTAGAGGATTCCCCCTGTCTATGGTGATGGTAGAACCTCCTCTCCTCTAGGTGTAGAGTATGCCCCTGTCTATGGGGATGGTAAAACCTCCTCTCCTCTAGGTGTAGAGGATGCCTCCTGTCTATGGTGATGGTAGAACCATCTCTCCTCTAGGTGTAGAGGATGCCCCCTGTCTATGGTGATTGTAGAACCTCCTCTCCTCTAGGTGTAGAGGATGCCCCCTGTCTATGGTGATGGTAGAGCGGCCTCTCCTCTAGGTGTAGAGGATGCCTCCTGTCTATGGTGATGGTAGAACCTCCTCTCCTCTAGGTGTAGAGGATGCCCCTGTCTATGGGGATGGTAGAACCTCCTCTCCTCTAGGTGTATAGGATGCTCCAGTCTATGGTGATGGTAGATCCTCCTCTCCTCTAGGTGTAGAGGATGCCTCCTGTCTATGGTGATGGTAGAACCGTCTCTCCTCTAGGTGTAGAGGATGCCCCCTGTCTATGGTGATGGTAGAACCTCCTCTCCTCTAGGTGTAGAGGATGCCCTCTGTCTATGGTGATGGTAGAACCTTCTCTCCTCTAGGTGTAGAGGATGCCCCCTGTCTATGGTGATGGTAGAGCGGCCTCTCCTCTAGGTGTAGAGGATGCCCCCTGTCTATGGTGATGGTAATATTACCTCTCTTCTAGGCGTAGAGGATGTCCCCTGTCTTTGATGATGGGAGAACCTCCTCTCCTCTAGGTGTAAAGGATGCCCCCTGTCTATGGTGATGGTAGATCCTCCTCTCCTCTAGGTGTAGAGGATGCCTCCTGTCTATGGTGATGGTAGAACCTCCTCTCCTCTAGGTGTAGAGGATGCCCCCTGTCTATGGTGAAGGTAGAACCTCCTCTCTTCTAGGTGTAGAGGATGCCCCCTGTCTATGGTGATGGTAGAACCTCCTCTCCTCTAGGTGTAGAGGATGCCCCTGTCTATGGTGATGGTAGGATCTCCTCTCCTCTAGGTGTAGAGGATGCCCCCTGTCTATGGTGATGGTAGAACCTCCTCTCCTCTAGGTGTAGATAATGCCCCCTGTCTATGGTGATGGTAGAACCTCCTCTCCTCTAGGTGTAGAGGATGCACCCTGTCTATGGTGATTGTAGAACCTCCTCTCCTCTAGGTGTAGAGGATGCCTCCTGTCTATGGTGATGGTAGAACCGTCTCTCCTCTAGGTGTAGAGGATGCCCCCTGTCTATGGTGATGGTAGAACCTCCTCTCCTCTAGGTGTAGAGGATGCCCTCTGTCTATGGTGATGGTAGAACCTCCTCTCCTCTAGGTGTAGAGGATGCCCCCTGTCTATGGTGATGGTAGAGCGGCCTCTCCTCTAGGTGTAGAGGATGCCTCCTGTCTATGGTGATGGTAGAACCTCCTCTCCTCTAGGTGTAGAGGATGTCCCCTGTCTATGGTGATGGTAGAACCTCCTCTCCTCTAGGTGTAGAGGATGCCTACTGTCTATGGTGATGGTAGAACCTTCTCTCCTCTGGGTGTAGAGGATGCCCCCTGTCTATGGTGATGGTAGAACCTCCTCTCCTCTAGGTGTAGAGGATGCCTCCTGTCTATGGTGATGGTAGAACCTCCTCTCCTCTAGGTGTGGAGGATGTCCCCTGTCTATGGTAATGGTAGAACCTCCTCTCCTCTAGGTGTAGAGGATGTCCCCTGTCTATGGTGATGGTAGAACCTCCTCTCCTCTAGGTGTAGAGGATGCCCCCTGTCTATGGTGATGGTAGAACCTCCTCTCCTCTAGGTGTAGAGGATGTCCCCTGTCTATGGTGATGGTAGAACCTCCTCTCCTGTAGGTGTAGAGGATGTCCCCTGTCTGTGGTGATGGTAGAACCTCCTCTCCTCTAGGTGTAGAGGATGCCCCCTGTCTATGGTGATGGTAGAACCTCCTCTCCTCTAGGTCTAGAGGATGCCCCCTGTCTATGGTGATGGTAGATTCTCCTCTCCTCTAGGTGTAGAGGATGCCCCCTGTCTATGGTGATGGTAGAACCTCCTCTCCTCTAGGTGTAGAGGATGCTCCTGTCTATGGTGATGGTAGAACCTCCTCTCCTCTAGGTGTAGAGGATGCCTCCAGTCTATGGTGATGGTAGAATCTCCTCTCCTCTAGGTGTAGAGGATGCCCCCTGTCTATGGTGATGGTAGAACATCCTCTCCTCTAGGTGTAGAGGATGCCCTCTGTCTCTGGTGATGGTAGAACCTCCTCTCCTCTAGGTGTAGAGGATGCTCCTGTCTATGGTGATGGTAGAACCTCCTCTCCTCTAGGTGTAGAGGATGCCCCCTGTCTATGGGGATGGTAGAACCTCCTCTCCTCTAGGTGTAGAGGATGCCCCCTGTCTATGGGGATGGTAGAACCTCCTTTCCTCTAGGTGTAGAGGATGCCCCTGTCTATGGTGATGGTAGAACCTCCTCTCCTCTAGGTGTAGAGGATGCCCCCTGTCTATGGGGATGGTAGAACCTCCTTTCCTCTAGGTGTAGAGGATGCCCCTGTCTATGGTGATGGTAGAACCTCCTCTCCTCTAGGTGTAGAGGATGTCCCCTGTCTATGGTTAATAGGGAAAGGATCTGGTCAGGGTGGCAGTTGATTAGGACTGTACCCCCAAGTTTGTGGCCTTTTTAGGGCTTTATAAACTTCCCCTTTGAGGGAAAGGGTGCAATAGTTAGTCCCGTAGTCCCACGGTGATCCCGTCTATTAGCTGATACCCTTTACTTATCCCATATCTGTGCGTGTCCTTATTTATCACCTATTTGTCTCGTCTTAGTGCCCAATCTCCTGTCTGGGTTTAAACTACACATGGAACAACACGGCAGAGGCGCGGGATTTCGGTCACCTGTGACAAGTGTTCTGTATAGTAAGAAGAATCCAGATCGTTACTTTCTTGTATGTGGACGTTTCACAAGTCCCTGTATATGCTGTTTGTCAGTGATTGTGCGTTTACAGTATATACGTCCGGCTACACAAGCATCATAGCTGCCCCTTATATACTAGTCACTATTTTCATTATTCCTCTGTTTTAAAATGTTACTTTACTGTAATATGTGGGTTGCACTAAATGCAGATTTAAAAATAGATTCTTGGAACATTTTTGTGTCCATCATTCTAGATAAGGACAACACAATGGTAAGAGGACAATCTCTGGAGCGCCGTGACATTTCATCAAACATAACTGAGATACACAAAACTGTTGTTACACAACAGATATAGACATCTAATGGGGGAGGAATAAGGAGTCACCACCAGATCTCCCGATGGCTTCAACCATTTCTTCGAAGAAAAGACGGTTGTTTCCTGGCAGTAAGCCCAAGCCTCTGTTAACCACACATCATCACTACTGCTATTGCCGGATCTTATAGTGATTTATTGTATGTGCAACACCCCTGCCAACCTATAGGTAGGCTAGTAGTTGCCAAAAGCGCCCTCTCCAGGTCAGGAGCTGTTAGGGGGAGTCGTGAACCCTCTATGAAGATTCTGGAACCTGGTCTTTATGTAATAGCAGTTGTAGCTTCTGCCTGGAAAGGCAATAGTTAAATGTGTGTAAGATGTTATCCAATTATGTGGCTGTATTGTAAACTGGAGTGTGATTGAAGAGTTGCTACCAAGGTGCAGTGGGAGCACATGGTATTCTTTGCCTGTCAGCAGTCTGACCTCATGGTCTTTGCCTGTCAGCAGTCCAGACCATGTGGTCTGAGTGAAGAGAAAGGTAGAGTGTGGAGCACACCTTCAGTGCTGACACAGAAACCAATCCCAGGAACAGAGTCAGTAGACTCTATCCTAGAGCTGCAGCTTCCACAGTTTGGACACAGCTCCATCTCAATTATCCAAGCCTGCGTCCACTACCAGGCTGGTGCACTATTCCTGAGGACCACTCTCCACAACCACTCCTGTACCAGAATCCAAATCTTCTGTGAGACCGGTTAGGCCCATTGCCTGCTACCTGTTGTTCAATAAAGAACCGTGAGTTGATTTGCACAACATTGCCTCTGTCTGATCCCTGGATACGGCTGTTAACACCACGGGCTTCCCCAACCATTACCCAGGGACTCATCCTACAGACACTCAGGGGTTGTCCCAGGGAGATCCAGTACATCAGCCTCTCCCTCCATATTTCTTGGACAGGGAGGGGTTAGAGGTCCAGATCTTACAGTCCTTCCAGTCAGACAGTAAATAGAGCTAGAGAGACCCAGTGTCAGTCCACCATCAGAGCGGACATTTAGCTTATCCCAGGACCAGAGTCAGGCGACTCAGAGCTGCAGCTTCCACAACTGGACACAGATCCATCCCAGGCTGCATCTACTACCAGGCTGGTGAACCATTCCTGAGCACCAATCTTCATGACCACTTGAGTAATCAGGAATCTGTACCGAGATGGTTTTGGCTTTTTGCCTGCAGTTGTAATAAAGAACTGTGAGTTATCCCTGGATAAGGATGTCACCACCATGGGCTCCCCATCCATTACCCAGGGACACATCTTACAGATACTCAGGGGTTGCCCCAGGGGTACACACCACCTGCTGGAGACCTGCCTGTTGGACAGCCCACAGGTCCCCATACCATGAAGCATGACATCAGCGCGCCCTAGTCCGCAATTGCCAGTCACTCTGGGATTCTGGGCCCTGGCTGTCTTCAGGCCCCAAGAAAAGGCTAGGCCCTGGTGGGGGGATGTTGCAAGTGGCATCACGAATAGGATGTATACTTCTGTGCCTTATACTGACACTTTAGTCCTTTTATTAATAGACTGTGCTGCCTAACCCTGCTGCCATCCGGGTTAAGGCCCAAGAGATTGGGGCAAATTTACTTACCCGGTCCATTCGCGTTCCAGCGGCGGCTTCTCCGCTCTGGATTCGGGTCCGGCCGGGATTTAATAAGGTAGTTCTTCCGCCGTCCACCAGGTGGCGCTGCTGCGCTGAAAGTAAACTCATCGCGCCGGAATGCACCGAGCTGGACCAGGTGAAGGTAAGCGGTCCTTATGCGACACATTTTCGGTTTTTAAATGCGGCGGTTTTTCCGAATACGTCGGGTTTTCGTTCGGCCACGCCCCCCGATTTCCGTCGCGCGCATGCCAGCGCCGATGCGCCACAATCCGATCGCGTGCGCCAAAATCCCGGGGCAATTTAAGTACAAGCGGCGCAAAACGGAAATATTCGGGTAACACGTCGGGAAAACGCGAATCGGGCCCTTAATAAATGACCCCCATTGTGTTCTACAACATAGACTGTGTTATATACCCGCCACGTGCTGTTGAGCGCTGCTCCAGCAACCAAAATGTTAATCCCTTAAAAAGAACTGTGTCAGCTCTGCTACATCTGGCACCGCAGCGCCCAAAGCATTAACCTCTGGAAAACTGTGAAGCGCAGCAAGGAGCTCCAGCCTGCCTATTGGCATGAACCCCGCCTGCTAGCTCTGTGGGGCAGGAGGAAATAACGCCCACCACAACTCTTGGTAGGAAAGACTTTGACTCCCCCTTCCCCGGCGCGAAGAAAACGTCCTGCCCCTCGATAATCCAAGGCTAGAACTTTGGTGTAGCTGATGGAGTAGAGAACTCCTCGATATCATGTCTAGCCCCAGGCCTCTACCTCCCGCTGAGGAAACGGAGTTCCTCAAAGCCCTCGAGACAGTGATTGTGGTCTCTGCCCAGTCGGTTTGATGACCCTCGCGGTACATCGGCTGCATCGTGGCATTACCCTGGCATCCATCATGTAGACCTATCTCTGGTCGATGACGGAGCAACAAATTGTACCCGGGCGGTACCTTTTGCCTCTTCCCTCTACAATGCTGGTACCAAGAGCCAGGGTGACTGCACCAGGAGTCCCAAATCCTGAGTCAGTTCGAGGGCCTACTGTGGCTGAAGAAGTAATCATCGCCCCCCCCTTGCTTCTACCACTACTCCGGCTGCCCCGGCTTCAGCTCCGGCACCCGCCTGCCCCTGCCCACCCCCTGACCAGCGCAGACAGGAGAAGGAGGCCCAGCACTTTGTGGCAGGTTGGTCAACAGAGGGCGCCTGGATCCAAAGCAACCAGACCACAGGCCAAGTCTGCTTTAATAGACAGCAGGATCCTTCCCCTCTGTATAAATTGTCTGATGATGTCCTCCCCCTCTTTACATAGTGTCTGATGATGTCCTCCCCCTCTGTATATAACGTCTGATGATGTCCTCCCCCTCTGTATATAGTGTCTGATGATGTCCTCCCCTCTGTATATAGCGCCTGATGATGTCCTCCCCTCTGTATATAGCGCCTGATGATGTCCTCCCCCTCTTTATATAGTGTCTGATGATGTCCTCCCCCTCTGTATATAGTGTCTGATGATGTCCTCCCCTCTGTATATAGCGTCTGATGATGTCCTCCCCCTCTGTATATAGTGTCTGATGATGTCCTCCCCCTCTGTATATAGCGTACGATGATGTCCTCCCCCTCTGTATATAGAGCCTAATGTTGTCCTACCCCTCTGTATATAGTGTGTGATGATGTCCCCCCCCTCTGTATATAGTGTCTGATGATGTCCTCCCCCTCTGTGTATAGTGTCTGATGATGTCCTCTCCCTCTGTATATAGTGTCTGATGATGTCCTCCCCCTCTGTATATAGTGTCTGATGATGTCCTCCCCCTCTGTATATAGTGTCTGATGATGTCCTCCCCCTCTGTATATAGCGTACGATGATGTCCTCCCCCTCTGTATATAGAGCCTAATGTTGTCCTACCCCTCTGTATATAGTGTGTGATGATGTCCCCCCCTCTGTATATAGTGTCTGATGATGTCCTCCCCCTCTGTGTATAGTGTTTGATGATGTCCTCCCCTCTGTATATAGTGTCTGATGTCCTCCACCTCTGTATATAGTGTCTGATGATGTCCTCCCCCTCTGTATATAGTGTCTGATGTCCTCCACCTCTGTATATAGTGTCTGATGATGTCCTCCCCCTCTGTATATAGTGTCTGATGATGTCCTCCCCCTTTGTGTATAGTGTTTGATGATGTCCTCCCCTCTGTATATAGTGTCTGATGATGTCTTCCCCCTCTGTATATAGTGTCTGATGATGTCCTCTCCCTCTGTATATAGTGTCTGATGTTGTCCCCCCCTCTGTATATAGTGTATGATGATGTCCTCCCCCTCTGTATATAGTGTCTGATGATGTCCTCTCCCTCTGTATATAGTGTCTGTTGATGTCCTCCCCCTCTGTATATAGTGTCTGATGATGTCCTCCCCCTCTGTATATAGTGTCTGATGATGTCCCCCTCCTCTGTATATAGTGTCTGATGATGTCCTCCCCTCTGTATATAGTGACTGATGATGTCCTCCCCCTCTGTATATAGTGTCTGATGATGTCCTCCCCCTCTGTATATAGTGTCTGATGATGTCCTCTCCCTCTGTATATAGTGTCTGATCATAGTATAGTATATACTGAATTGGGATCTGTACTGGTGAAAGACACCCAATCAGAGAGCTACACACATGCAAAACTGCACTGCATAAATGAGAAAAACAACATGTGTAAAGTAGCGGATGAAAATAGAAATAAACTTTATTAGAATTTGGACATAAGACAAACATTAACAGGACAAAGAAATCATAAAATCATTTAAAAGGAATGCACCCCAGTGCATCCATATATACAAAATCTTCTGGAGCCCGACACCTGATAATGGCGGGTTTAACCAGACCTGGGCCACACAAAAGAACCAGCTCACTAAGGTATCATGAGTGTATGCATGAAGCCTGTGTCTGTGGGAGAAAGAATGAACAATGATGGTTGTCAGTCAGTCCAGTCTGAGGATGTGTGGAATGTAAGCACAAAGTGCAGATGGATCCTCTGCGCTGGAGTGACTGAGAGTGGATGAAAAGGACCCACTAGACACTCATTTGGCCTGTAATATTTACCAATTGTGTGAGGAGGAGGAGGTGTGGACCCAGGACAAATCGCCCCACGCGTTCCGCCGCGTATCGCGGCTTCCTCAGGGGTGCCCCGCTAACGGAGTATCCAGATTTTTATACCTGTGCCCGATGTTGTTTGATGAGTGGCCGGTGTGTGTTGGGATCGCGTGCAGGACGGCGTCACCGGAAGTGGGGAGAAGCACAGCGAGGTCCGGCGTCACTACCGCTAACGCGGATTGCCGACCACGCATGCGCGCCCCTGTATCCAGGCAACGCTGACGACGCGATGATAAAGTGACTGTGGGCAAAAGGTAGGAGGATCAAATTGGTAATACAGAGATTGTAATTCGTGGGCTAAGGTGCAATACTGTTATATACATGCAGAGCAATATGCAAAACAGGATGTAAAATGTTTTGTGATCAATATACGATCGTAAATATATACATATATAGGACAATATTAAGACAGTAGCATAAAAAATATATAATAAATTTGTATATACATGACAGCAATTCTAATAAGGGCAAAAAACGTGCACGAGTACATATATAATTCATACAAAGTCTTATATGAAGGGCATTGTGACCAGTGTCAAATTGTAACAAATAGCATTTTAACAATATCAAGGAGATAATTGTATATAAATGACAGAGGTTTCAGAGTATAATTATTAAAGTGCAAAGTGCATGCGTGATTTGTGTAAAGTGCAGCATAGGCATAAGCAAAGCACCAAAAGCCTCACAAATATGTCTCAAATCTTTGATGAATATGGTCACACTCAGTCCAGCATGTATACTTGCATGGGCCCATGCACATTCACCCATTCACCCAGCACTCATACCAGAATATAATGGGCACATACATAAGGACGCACAGGAGTGCGAAATGGATACTTGGTTTGTCAGAGAACCAAATTGGTCCTAAGCGCAGGATTGTATACGGTGATAATACACGGAAGGTGGAGCCCGAGATGTAGGAAGCAGACATCGATTTTCACGAGGAGGACCTGGATTAGGCAAGTAGAACATAAGTTTTTAAGGATGGAGACATGGACAAGATGGAGTGGAGAACCTGGAGGTAATAGAGTAATGCAAGGTTATACACGGCCCGTCCCCAATTATGGGCCAGATAGTGAGATAACAGAGGGCGGCCAGGCGAGGTGGACTAAAGACCAATAAACGGAGAACAAGAGGTAAAAAGCTCGAAACAGAGGGCAAGAAACGAAACGGAGAAACGAAAAGACGGAGAGACTGGCCCCTAGCGAGAGGGCCCGTGCCCAGCTGCTCAAGTGAACCAAATTGGGGGTATCCAAGATACAGAACAGAAGTGACAGGGAATTGGAGAGGGACAAGTGAAAGTGAAAAGAAAAAAGTGAACGAGAGAAGAAAAAAGAAAGAAGAAAGGAAGCCGTCCGGGCGGGAAGCCAAGGCGGAAAAGGAGGAAAGAAAGACATCAAGAAGAAGGAGTAGGAGACGTATGCCAGAAGGGGACCTAAATAAATGTGAGTACCTCGAAGTGATAAGTAGAGGTGCCAAAGGGTGAGGGCCCCAATGACCGGGGTCCAGCCAAGTGATAAGAGGCTGGTGGGTGCCAAAGTGAAATACCTGGGAGAAATAGCCATGCCATAGTAGTGATGTAGAATATAAATTGCCTGATGTGTGGCATGTGCAAAGAGGATGTGAAGTGTGCAAAAAATGTGAGGAAGGGGTCACAGGAGCAGAAGGTGACCCGGGGTGCAAAAGGTGAATATACAATGGGAAGTGAGCCACAACGTGGTAAAGTGAATGCCAAGTGCCTGTGGGTGAGGATGTAGGAAAGAGAGGGGGGGGGAGGGAGGGAGGAAAGAGGGGAAGGGGAGGACAGGGGTATATATGAATACTTACTTTTTGTAGAAGCCCGAGAAAAGCATATCTTCATTGATCCCCAAAGGAGCCAGCGTTTTCAGTTCGAATATCCATTTGGCTTCAAGGCGGAGTAAAGCCGGGGTTAGATCCCCTCCCCTTATGTTGGATTGTACTCTGTCAAGGCCTATGATTTTGAGGCTGGAAGGGTCACCCCTGTGCACGCTAAGAAAGTGTTTAGCAACTGTAGATAGTTGTTTCCCGTCTTTAAGGTCTCGTTCCGCATTATTAATCGTAGAGATATGTTTTTGCACCCTTTTTCGTACCTCTTGGCCCGTTTGCCCCACATACATCTTAGGGCAGGAGCAAATAAGACCATAAATGACACCACGTGTCCGACAATTCACATAAGATCGGAGTCTAATAATCCTGGAGTCTGAGGGATTTTGAATATTATCGCCTCTTAAGATCAGGGGACAGATTGTACAGTCTCCACATGGGTATGTGCCAGAGAGTCGTTGGCCATGGCCTATTGTTCTCGTGGGTCGTTGAAAGTGGCTCCTCATTAGATTGTCGCGCAGATTTTTAGCTCGTCTTGCGACCATTTTCGGTACAGGGGGAATGTGTATATCCAATTTGGGCTCACTTTTTAAGATGCCCCAATTTTTGTGTAGTAATCTGTAAATGTCCGACCATTGGTTATGATAGGTCGTAATCAGGCACGGTTTTCCATCAAAAGTTTTTGTTCTTGGTATAAAGGTGTCTTGTCTTGGAGTTTGTTTAGCACGAGTGAAGGCTTTGGAGATCACTTTTTTTGGGTAGGCACGGTTCTTAAATCTGGTTGTTAGATCTCTAGCTTGCTCCATAAATTCTTCTTGTGTGCTGCAATTTCTCCTAGCGCGTAAGAACTGCCCTATTGGGATGCCATCTTTCAAATGTCGGGGGTGAAAGCTCTGGTAATGTAGGAGGCTATTCGTCGCAGTTTCTTTCCTGTACAGTGTTGTTTCGATGACCTTCTGCTGCAGGGAAATCCGTAGGTCCAGGAGGTTTACCGGCTTTACTCTGCCTTGAAGCCAAATGGATATTCGAACTGAAAACGCTGGCTCCTTTGGGGATCAATGAAGATATGCTTTTCTCGGGCTTCTACAAAAAGTAAGTATTCATATATACCCCTGTCCTCCCCTTCCCCTCTTTCCTCCCTCCCTCCCCCCCCTCTCTTTCCTACATCCTCACCCACAGGCACTTGGCATTCACTTTACCACGTTGTGGCTCACTTCCCATTGTATATTCACCTTTTGCACCCCGGGTCACCTTCTGCTCCTGTGACCCCTTCCTCACATTTTTTGCACACTTCACATCCTCTTTGCACATGCCACACATCAGGCAATTTATATTCTACATCACTACTATGGCATGGCTATTTCTCCCAGGTATTTCACTTTGGCACCCACCAGCCTCTTATCACTTGGCTGGACCCCGGTCATTGGGGCCCTCACCCTTTGGCACCTCTACTTATCACTTCGAGGTACTCACATTTATTTGGGTCCCCTTCTGGCATACGTCTCCTACTCCTTCTTCTTGATGTCTTTCTTTCCTCCTTTTCCGCCTTGGCTTCCCGCCCGGACGGCTTCCTTTCTTCTTTCTTTTTTCTTCTCTCGTTCACTTTTTTCTTTTCACTTTCACTTGTCCCTCTCCAATTCCCTGTCACTTCTGTTCTGTATCTTGGATACCCCCAATTTGGTTCACTTGAGCAGCTGGGCACGGGCCCTCTCGCTAGGGGCCAGTCTCTCCGTCTTTTCGTTTCTCCGTTTCGTTTCTTGCCCTCTGTTTCGAGCTTTTTACCTCTTGTTCTCCGTTTATTGGTCTTTAGTCCACCTCGCCTGGCCGCCCTCTGTTATCTCACTATCTGGCCCATAATTGGGGACGGGCCGTGTATAACCTTGCATTACTCTATTACCTCCAGGTTCTCCACTCCATCTTGTCCATGTCTCCATCCTTAAAAACTTATGTTCTACTTGCCTAATCCAGGTCCTCCTCGTGAAAATCGATGTCTGCTTCCTACATCTCGGGCTCCACCTTCCGTGTATTATCACCGTATACAATCCTGCGCTTAGGACCAATTTGGTTCTCTGACAAACCAAGTATCCATTTCGCACTCCTGTGCGTCCTTATGTATGTGCCCATTATATTCTGGTATGAGTGCTGGGTGAATGGGTGAATGTGCATGGGCCCATGCAAGTATACATGCTGGACTGAGTGTGACCATATTCATCAAAGATTTGAGACATATTTGTGAGGCTTTTGGTGCTTTGCTTATGCCCATGCTGCACTTTACACAAATCACGCATGCACTTTGCACTTTAATAATTATACTCTGAAACCTCTGTCATTTATATACAATTATCTCCTTGATATTGTTAAAATGCTATTTGTTACAATTTGACACTGGTCACAATGCCCTTCATATAAGACTTTGTATGAATTATATATGTACTCGTGCACGTTTTTTGCCCTTATTAGAATTGCTGTCATGTATATACAAATTTATTATATATTTTTTATGCTACTGTCTTAATATTGTCCTATATATGTATATATTTACGATCGTATATTGATCACAAAACATTTTACATCCTGTTTTGCATATTGCTCTGCATGTATATAACAGTATTGCACCTTAGCCCACGAATTACAATCTCTGTATTACCAATTTGATCCTCCTACCTTTTGCCCACAGTCACTTTATCATCGCGTCGTCAGCGTTGCCTGGATACAGGGGCGCGCATGCGTGGTCGGCAATCCGCGTTAGCGGTAGTGACGCCGGACCTCGCTGTGCTTCTCCCCACTTCCGGTGACGCCGTCCTGCACGCGATCCCAACACACACCGGCCACTCATCAAACAACATCGGGCACAGGTATAAAAATCTGGATACTCCGTTAGCGGGGCACCCCTGAGGAAGCCGCGATACGCGGCGGAACGCGTGGGGCGATTTGTCCTGGGTCCACACCTCCTCCTCCTCACACAATTGGTAAATATTACAGGCCAAATGAGTGTCTAGTGGGTCCTTTTCATCCACTCTCAGTCACTCCAGCGCAGAGGATCCATCTGCACTTTGTGCTTACATTCCACACATCCTCAGACTGGACTGACTGACAACCATCATTGTTCATTCTTTCTCCCACAGACACAGGCTTCATGCATACACTCATGATACCTTAGTGAGCTGGTTCTTTTGTGTGGCCCAGGTCTGGTTAAACCCGCCATTATCAGGTGTCGGGCTCCAGAAGATTTTGTATATATGGATGCACTGGGGTGCATTCCTTTTAAATGATTTTATGATTTCTTTGTCCTGTTAATGTTTGTCTTATGTCCAAATTCTAATAAAGTTTATTTCTATTTTCATCCGCTACTTTACACATGTTTTTGATCATAGTATAGTATCATAGTATATAAGGCTGGAAGGAGACGCAAGTCCATCAAGTCCAACCTTTAAGAATTAAATAAATGTTTTATCCCCATAACCCGTGATATTTTTTCTCTCCAGAAAGTCATCCAGGCCTCTCCTGAACATGTACATAGAGTCCGCCATAACAACCTCCTGCGGCAGAGAGTTCCATAGTCTCACGGCTCTTACAGTAAAGAACCTTTGTCTATGGTGATGGTAGAGCCTCCTCTCCTCTAGGTGTAGAGGATGCCCCCTGTCTATGGTGATGGTAGAACCTCCTCTCCTCTAGGTGTAGAGGATGCCCCCTGTCTATGGTGATGGTAGAACCACCTCTCCTCTAGGTGTACAGGATGTCCCCTGTCTATGGTGATAGTAGAATCTCCTCTCCTCTAGGTGTAGAGGATGCCCCCTGTCTATGGTGATGGTAGAACCTCCTCTCCTCTAGGTGTAGAGGATGCCCCCTGTCTATGGTGATGATAGAACCTCCTCTCCTCTAGGTGTAGAGGATGCCCCCTGTCTATGGTGATGGTAGAACCTCCTCTCCTCTAGGTGTGGAGGATGCCCCCTGTCTATGGTGATGGTAGAACCACCTCTCCTCTAGGTGTACAGGATGTCCCCTGTCTATGGTGATGGTAGAACCTCCTCTCCTCTAGGTGTAGAGGATGCCTCGTGTCTATGGTGATGGTAGAACCTCCTCTCCTCTAGGTGTAGAGGATGCCCCCTGTCTATGGTGATGGTAGAACCTCCTCTCCTCTAGGTGTAGAGGATGCCCCCTGTCTATGGTGATGGTAGAACCTCCTCTCCTCTAGGTGTAGAGGATGCCCCCTGTCTATGGTGATAGTAGAATCTCCTCTCCTCTAGGTGTAGAGGATGCCCCCTGTCTATGGTGATGGTAGAACATCCTCTCCTCTAGGTGTAGAAGATGCCCCCTGTCTATGATGATGGTAGAACCTCCTCTCCTCTAGGTGTAGAGGATGCCCCCTGTCTATGGTGATGGTAGAACCTCCTCTCATCTAGGTGTACAGGATGTCCCCTGTTTATGGTGATGATAGAACCACCTCTCCTCTAAGTGTAGAGGATGCCCCCTGTCTATGGTGATGGTAGAACCTCCTCTCCTCTAGGTGTAGAGGATGCCCCCTGTCTATGGTGATGGTAGAACCTCCTCTCCTCTAGGTGTAGAGGATGCCCCCTGTCTATGGTGATGATAGAACCTCCTCTCCTCTTGGCGTAGAGGATGCCTCCTGTCTATGGTGATGGTAGAACCTACTCTCCTCTAGGTGTAGAGGATGCCCCCTGTCTATGGTGATGGTTAGAACCTCCTCTCCTCTAGGTGTAGAGGATGCCCCCTGTCTATGTTGATGGTAGAACCTCCTCTCCTCTAGGTGTAGAGGATGTCCCCTGTCTATGGTGATGGTAGAATCGCCTCTCCTCTAGGTGTAGAGGATGCCCCCTGTCTATGGTGATGGTAGAACCTCCTCTCCTCTAGGTGTAGAGGATGTCCCCTGTCTATGGTGATGGTAGTACCTCCTCTCCTCTAGGTGTAGAGGATGCCCCCTGTCTATGGTGATGGTAGAACCACCTCTCCTCTAGGTGTAGAGGATGCCCCCTGTCTATGGTGATGGTAGAACCTCCTCTCCTCTAGGTGTAGAGGATGCCCCCTGTCTATGGGGATGGTAGAACCTCCTCTCCTCTAGGTGTAGAGGATGCACTCTGTCTATGGTGATGGTAGAACCTCCTCTCCTCTAGGTGTAGAGGATGCCTCCTGTCTATGGTGATGGTAGAACCTCCTCTCCTCTAGGCGTAGAGGATGCCCCCTGTCTATGGTGATGGTAGAATCACATCTCCTCTAGGCGCAGAGGATGCCCCCTTGTCCTGGTCACAGGCCGAGGTATAAAAAGATCTTTGGAGAGATCCTTGTACTGTCCGTTCAGGTATTTGTACATTGTAATGAGGTCTCCCCTCAGTCGTCTTTTTTCTAAACTGAATAATCCCAAATTTTGTAATCTGTGAGTGTATTCTAGTCCCCCCATTCCCCTAATAATCCTGGTTGCTCTCCTCTGCACCCGTTCCAGCTCTACTATATCCTTTTTATACACTGGTGCCCAAAACTGTACACAATATTTCATGTGTGGTCTGACCAGGGATTTGTATAAGGGCAGAACTATGTCTTTATCATGAGAATCTATTCCTCTCTTGATACATCCCATTATTTTATTTGCTTTAGCAGCAGCCGCCTGGCTCTGGTCACTAAAATTAAGTTTACCTTCCACCAATACCCCCAAGTCCTTTTCAGCTTCAGTTTTACTAAGTAATTGACCGTTTAGAACATAATTATACTTTTTGTTTCCATGGCCCAAGTGCATAACTTTACATTTATCTACATTAAACCTCATCAACCATTTCTCTGCCCACTCCTCAAGCTTCCACAAATCCCTCTGTAATGCTAGACTATCGACCTCAGTATTTATTACTTTACACAGCTTAGTATCATCTGCAAATATTGAAACTTGACTGTGTAAACCCACTACAAGGTCATTAATAAAAATATTAAAAAGAAGTGGCCCCAATACTGATGATGTCCTCTCCCTCTGTATATAGGGGGTCATTTACTAAGGGCCCGATTCGCGTTTTCCCGACGTGTTACCCGAATATTTCCGATTTGCGCCGATTGTACCTGAATTGCCCCGGGATTGTGGCGCACGCGATCGGATTGTGGCGCATCGGCGCCGGCTTGCGCGCGACGGAAATGGGGGGGCGTGGCCGAACGAAAACCCAACGTATTCGGAAAAACCGCCGCATTTAAAAACCGAAAAAGTGTCGCTTGGGAAGCGCTTACCTTCACCTGCTCCGAGGTGGTGCATTCCGGCGCGTTGAGATTATTTTTTTTAGCGCAGCAGCGCCACCTGGTGGACGGCGGAGGAACCTACCTTCATAGATCCCGGCCGGACCCGAATCCTGTGCAGAGAACGCGCCGCTGGGTCGGGTAACGCGCCGCGCCGAATGGGCCGGGTAAGTAAATCTGCCCCATAGTGTCTGATGATGTCCTCTCCCTCTGTATATAGTGCCTGATGATGTCCTCCCCTCTGTGTATAGAGGTAAATGATGTCCTCCCCCTCTGTATATAGTGTCTGATGATGTCCCCCCCCTCTGGATATAGTGTCTGATGATGTCCTCCCCCTCTGTATATAGTGTCTGATGATGTCCTCTCGCTCTGTATATAGTGTCTGATGATGTCCTCCTCCTCTGAATATAGTGTCTGATGATGTCCTCCCCCTCTGTATATAGTGTCTGATGATGTCCTCACCCTCTGCATATATTGTCTGATGATGTCCTCACCCTCTGTATATAGTGTCTGATGATGTCCTCCTCCTGTGTATATAGTGTCTGATGATGTCCTCTCGCTCTGTATATAGTGTCTGATGATGTCCTCTCTCTCTCTGTATATAGTGTCTGATGATGTCCTCCCCTCTGTATATAGTGTCTGATGATGCCCCCCCCTCTGTATATAGTGTCTGATGATGTACTCCCCCTCTGTTTATAGTGTCTGATGATGTCTTCCCCCTCTGTATATAGTGTCTCAAGATGTCCTCCCCTCTGTATATAGTGTGTGATGATGTCCTCCCCCTCTGTATATAGTGTCTGATGATGCCCCCCCTCTGTATATAGTGTCTGATGATGTCCTCCCCCTCTGTATATAGTGTCTGATGATGTCCCCCCCTCTGTATATAGTGTCTGATGATGTCCTCCCCCTCTGTATATAGTGTCTGATGATGCCCCCCTCTGTATATAGTGTCTGATTATGTCCTCCCCCTCTGTATATAGTGTCTGATGATGTCCTCCCCCTCTGTATATAGTGTCTGATGATGTCCTCCCCCTCTGTATATAGTGTCTGATGATGTCCTCCCCCTCTGTATATAGTATCTGATGATGTCCTCCCCCTCTGTATATAGTGTCTGATGATGTCCCCCCCACTGTATATAGTGTCTGATGATGTCCTCCCCCTCTGTATATAGTGTCTGATGATGTCCTCACCCTCTGTATATAGTGTCTGATGATGTCCTCACCCTCTGTATATAGTGTCTGATGATGTCCTCCTCCGGTGTATATAGTGTCTGATGATGTCCTCTCGCTCTGTATATAGTGTCTGATGATGTCCTCTCTCTCTCTGTATATAGTGTCTGATGATGTCCTCCCCTCTGTATATAGTGTCTGATGATGCCCCCCCCCCCTCTGTATATAGTGTCTGATGATGTACTCCCCCTCTGTTTATAGTGTCTGATGATGTCTTCCCCCTCTGTATATAGTGTCTGAAGATGTCCTCCCCTCTGTATATAGTGTCTGATGATGTCCTCCCCCTCTGTATATAGTGTCTGATGATGCCCCCCCTCTGTATATAGTGTCTGATGATGTCCTCCCCCTCTGTATATAGTGTCTGATGATGTCCCCCCCTCTGTATACAGTGTCTGATGATGTCCTCCCCCTCTGTATATAGTGTCTGATGATGCCCCCCCTCTGTATATAGTGTCTGATGATGTCCTCCCCCTCTGTATATAGTGTCTGATGATGTCCTCCCCCTCTGTATATAGTGTCTGATGATGTCCTCCCCCTCTGTATATAGTATCTGATGATGTCCTCCCCCTCTGTATATAGTGTCTGATGATGTCCCCCCCTCTGTATATAGTGTCTGATGATGTCCTCCCCCTCTGTATATAGTGTCTGATGATGTCCTCCCCCTCTGTATATAGTGTCTGATGATGTCCTCCCCCTCTGTATAAAGTATCTGATGATGTCCTCCCCCTCTGTATATAGTGTCTGATGATGTCCCCCCCTCTGTATATAGTGTCTGATGATGTCCTCCCCCTCTGTATATAGTGTCTGATGATGTCCTCACCCTCTGTATATAGTGTCTGATGATGTCCTCACCCTCTGTATATAGTGTCTGATGATGTCCTCCTCCTGTGTATATAGTGTCTGATGATGTCCTCTCGCTCTGTATATAGTGTCTGATGATGTCCTCTCTCTCTCTGTATATAGTGTCTGATGATGTCCTCCCCTCTGTATATAGTGTCTGATGATGCCCCCCCTCTGTATATAGTGTCTGATGATGTACTCCCCCTCTGTTTATAGTGTCTGATGATGTCTTCCCCCTCTGTATATAGTGTCTGAAGATGTCCTCCCCTCTGTATATAGTGTCTGATGATGTCCTCCCCCTCTGTATATAGTGTCTGATGATGCCCCCCTCTGTATATAGTGTCTGATGATGTCCTCCCCCTCTGTATAAAGTGTCTGATGATGTCCCCCCCTCTGTATATAGTGTCTGATGATGTCCTCCCCCTCTGTATATAGTGTCTGATGATGTCCTCCCCCGCTGTATATAGTGTCTGATGATGCCCCCCCTCTGTATATAGTGTCTGATTATGTCCTCCCCCTCTGTATATAGTGTCTGATGATGTCCTCCCCCTCTGTATATAGTGTCTGATGATGTCCTCCCCCTCTGTATATAGTGTCTGATGATGTCCTCCCCCTCTGTATATAGTATCTGATGATGTCCTCCCCCTCTGTATATAGTGTCTGATGATGTCCCCCCCTCTGTATATAGTGTCTGATGATGTCCTCCCCCTCTGTATATAGTGTCTGATGATGTCCTCACCCTCTGTATATAGTGTCTGATGATGTCCTCACCCTCTGTATATAGTGTCTGATGATGTCCTCCTCCGGTGTATATAGTGTCTGATGATGTCCTCTCGCTCTGTATATAGTGTCTGATGATGTCCTCTCTCTCTCTGTATATAGTGTCTGATGATGTCTTCCCGCTCTGTATATAGTGTCTGAAGATGTCCTCCCCTCTGTATATAGTGTCAGATGATGTCCTCCCCCTCTGTATATAGTGTCTGATGATGTCCTCCCCCTCTGTATATAGTGTCTGATGATGTCCCCCCCCTCTGTATATAGTGTCTGATGATGTCCTCCCCCTCTGTATATAGTGTCTGATGATGCCCCCCCTCTGTATATAGTGTCTGATGATGTCCTCCCCCTCTGTATATAGTGTCTGATGATGTCCCCCCCTCTGTATATAGTGTCTGATGATGTCCTCCCCCTCTGTATATAGTGTCTGATGATGTCCCCCCCTCTGTATATAGTGTCTGATGATGTCCTCCCCCTCTGTATATAGTGTCTGATGATGTCCTCACCCTCTGTATATAGTGTCTGATGATGTCCTCACCCTCTGTATATAGTGTCTGATGATGTCCTCCTCCTGTGTATATAGTGTCTGATGATGTCCTCTCGCTCTGTATATAGTGTCTGATGATGTCCTCTCTCTCTCTGTATATAGTGTCTGATGATGTCCTCCCCTCTGTATATAGTGTCTGATGATGTCCTCCCCCTCTGTATATAGTGTCTGATGATGCCCCCCCTCTGTATATAGTATCTGATGATGTCCTCCCCCTCTGTATATAGTGTCTGATGATGTCCCCCCCTCTGTATATAGTGTCTGATGATGTCCTCCCCCTCTGTATATAGTGTCTGATGATGTCCTCCCCCTCTGTATATAGTATCTGATGATGTCCTCCCCCTCTGTATATAGTGTCTGATGATGTCCCCCCCTCTGTATATAGTGTCTGATGATGTCCTCCCCCTCTGTATATAGTGTCTGATGATGTCCTCACCCTCTGTATATAGTGTCTGATGATGTCCTCACCCTCTGTATATAGTGTCTGATGATGTCCTCCTCCTGTGTATATAGTGTCTGATGATGTCCTCTCGCTCTGTATATAGTGTCTGATGATGTCCTCTCTCTCTCTGTATATAGTGTCTGATGATGTCCTCCCCTCTGTATATAGTGTCTGATGATGCCCCCCCCCCTCTGTATATAGTGTCTGATGATGTACTCCCCCTCTGTTTATAGTGTCTGATGATGTCTTCCCCCTCTGTATATAGTGTCTGAAGATGTCCTCCCCTCTGTATATAGTGTCTGATGATGTCCTCCCCCTCTGTATATAGTGTCTGATGATGCCCCCCCTCTGTATATAGTGTCTGATGATGTCCTCCTCCTCTGTATATAGTGTCTGATGATGTCCCCCCCTCTGTATATAGTGTCTGATGATGTCCTCCCCCTCTGTATATAGTGTCTGATGATGTCCCCCCCTCTGTATATAGTGTCTGATGATGTCCTCCCCCTCTGTATATAGTGTCTGATGATGCCCCCCCTCTGTATATAGTGTCTGATTATGTCCTCCCCCTCTGTATATAGTGTCTGATGATGTCCTCCCCCTCTGTATATAGTGTCTGATGATGTCCTCCCCCTCTGTATATAGTGTCTGATGATGTCCTCCCCCTCTGTATATAGTATCTGATGATGTCCTCCCCCTCTGTATATAGTGTCTGATGATGTCCCCCCCTCTGTATATAGTGTCTGATGATGTCCTCCCCCTCTGTATATAGTGTCTGATGATGTCCTCACCCTCTGTATATAGTGTCTGATGATGTCCTCACCCTCTGTATATATTGTCTGATGATGTCCTCCCCCTCTGTAAATAGTGTATGATGATGTCCTCCCCCTCTGTATATAGTGTATGATGATGTCCTCCCCCTCTGTTTATAGTGTCTGATGATGTCCTCCTCCGGTGTATATAGTGTCTGATGATGTCCTATCGCTCTGTATATAGTGTCTGATGATGTCCTCTCTCTCTGTATATAGTGTCTGATGATGCCCCCCCCCTCTGTATATAGTGTCTGATGATGTCCTCCCCCTCTGTATATAGTGTATGATGATGTCCTCCCCCTCTGTATATAGTGTCTGATGATGTCCTCCTCCGGTGTATATAGTGTCTGATGATGTCCTCCTCCGGTGTATATAGTGTCTGATGATGTCCTCTCGCTCTGTATATAGTGTCTGATGATGTCCTCTCTCTCTTTGTATATAGTGTCTGATGATGTCCTCCCCTCTGTATATAGTGTCTGATGATGCCCCCCCCCCCTCTGTATATAGTGTCTGATGATGTACTCCCCCTCTGTTTATAGTGTCTGATGATGTCTTCCCCCTCTGTATATAGTGTCTGAAGATGTCCTCCCCTCTGTATATAGTGTCTGATGATGTCCTCCCCCTCTGTATATAGTGTCTGATGATGTCCTCCCCCTCTGTATATAGTGTCTGATGATGTCCCCCCCCCTCTGTATATAGTGTCTGATGATGTCCTCCCCCTCTGTATATAGTGTCTGATTATGCCCCCCCTCTGTATATAGTGTCTGATGATGTCCTCCCCCTCTGTATATAGTGTCTGATGATGTCCTCCCCCTCTGTATATAGTGTCTGATGATGTCCTCCCCCTCTGTATATAGTATCTGATGATGTCCTCCCCCTCTGTATATAGTGTCTGATGATGTCCCCCCCTCTGTATATAGTGTCTGATGATGTCCTCCCCCTCTGTATATAGTGTCTGATGATGTCCTCCCCCTCTGTATATAGTATCTGATGATGTCCTCCCCCTCTGTATATAGTGTCTGATGATGTCCCCCCCTCTGTATATAGTGTCTGATGATGTCCTCCCCCTCTGTATATAGTGTCTGATGATGTCCTCACCCTCTGTATATAGTGTCTGATGATGTCCTCACCCTCTGTATATAGTGTCTGATGATGTCCTCCTCCTGTGTATATAGTGTCTGATGATGTCCTCTCGCTCTGTATATAGTGTCTGATGATGTCCTCTCTCTCTCTGTATATAGTGTCTGATGATGTCCTCCCCCTCTGTATATAGTGTCTGATGATGCCCCCCCCTCTGTATATAGTGTCTGATGATGTACTCCCCCTCTGTTTATAGTGTCTGATGATGTCTTCCCCCTCTGTATATAGTGTCTGAAGATGTCCTCCCCTCTGTATATAGTGTCTGATGATGTCCTCCCCCTCTGTATATAGTGTCTGATGATGCCCCCCTCTGTATATAGTGTCTGATGATGTCCTCCCCCTCTGTATATAGTGTCTGATGATGTCCCCCCCCTCTGTATATAGTGTCTGATGATGTCCTCCCCCTCTGTATATAGTGTCTGATGATGCCCCCCCTCTGTATATAGTGTCTGATGATGTCCTCCCCCTCTGTATATAGTGTCTGATGATGCCCCCCCTCTGTATATAGTGTCTGATGATGTCCTCCCCCTCTGTATATAGTGTCTGATGATGTCCTCCCCCTCTGTATTCAGTGTCTGATGATGTCCTCCCCCTCTGTATATAGTATCTGATGATGTCCTCCCCCTCTGTATATAGTGTCTGATGATGTCCCCCCCTCTGTATATAGTGTCTGATGATGTCCTCCCCCTCTGTATATAGTGTCTGATGATGTCCCCCCCTCTGTATATAGTGTCTGATGATGTCCTCACCCTCTGTATATAGTGTCTGATGATGTCCCCCCCTCTGTATATAGTGTATGATGATGTCCTCCCCTCTGTGTATAGAGGTAAATGATGTCCTCCCCTCTGTGTATAGAGGTAAATGATGTCCTCCCTCTCTATATGTATTGTCTAATTCTGCCATTCCCCTCTATGTGGCTTCTGATTAAATCTTTTTGTAGTCAGAATATGTTGTCCCGTTTCTTTTTTAAGTAAAGACATTATCAGACACTAGGGGCACACATTTACTAAGGTGCTTGTGCCAGTTTTCGGTCGGACTTTGCCCGTTCCTTTCAGTGCACAGTTATTTAAGAAATGTCTGCGGCAGCTTCTTTCTGCACTGAAGAAGGCGCCACATTCATCGTGCAATGTCCGACAGTCTGGTGTTACACGGCCCATGTTAAAGGTGCAGCAAAAAAAAATGGTGCCCTCTGTTGGAGCAGTGCAGGGGGCGCAAGACTCATAAAAAACAGGTGCCAGAAATCCTGAATCTGGCGCCCCCTGTTGGACAGGACAGAACTGCAGGTGATGGGGCAGTGTCAGTCTTTAGTCTTGTTCTACCACCTGGTGGCCATAATTTGGTACTACGACACTGTCTAGAGGGGAGGCTTGATGAACGGTCTTCTTACACAAGTAAGAAAAGTAGATTCCATGTACCGTAGTAATTCAGATGTTAGAACATTGGGGGTCTTTTACTAAGGGCCCGATTCGCGTTTTCCCGACGTGTTACCCGAATATTTCCGATTTGCGCCGATTTTCCCTGTATTGCCCTGGGATTTTGGCGCACGCGATCGGATTGTGGCGCATCGGCACCGGCATGCACGCGCCGGAAATCGGGGGCCGTGGACGAGCGAAAACCCGACAGATTCGGAAAAACTGGCGCATTTAAAACTATAAAGTATTAAAACTAAAAAAATTTTAAGCGGTCGGACGCCCCAAGAATATAATCTAACTTGAGACTATACTTCAATTTGTCTAGTTTTTGTATTTAAAGGATTCTTTGACTATATTTATGTGAAACTGTACTTTTTTTTTTTTGCTATGAGACAATTTGTAAACCTGAATTCTGATTACAAAGGAGAATAAAACTTTCATTATAAAAAAAAAACTATAAAAGTGTCGCTTGGGACACGCTTACTTTCACTTGGTCCAGCTCGGTGAACTTGAGTGCGTTCAGATGCTTTTCAGCGCAGCAGCGCCACCTGGTGGACAGCGGAGGAACTACCTTGATGAATCCCTGCCAGACCTGAATCCACCGCAGAGAACGCGCCGCTGGATCGCTATTGGGGCACATTTACTTACCCGGTCCTTTCGTGTTCCAGCGGTGGCTTCTCGGACGAGTCTTCGGGTCTTCCGGCGATTCATGAAGGTCCTGCGCCTGATGTCCACCAGGTGTCGCTGCTGCGCTGAGGTCCGCCGAGTTGCGTCGGAGTTCACTGATCTCTTCCTGGTGCATGTGAGTATGGCCCGTGCGACCAATTTTTTGTTTTAAATGCGGCGGCTTTTCCGAATCCGTCGGGTTTTCGTTCGGCCACGCCCCCCCGATTTCCGTCGCATGCATGCCAGCGCCGATGCGCCACAATCCGATCGCGTGCGCCAAAATCCCGGGGCAATTCATGGAAAATCGGCGCAAATCGGAAATATTCAGGTAACACGTCGGGAAAACGCGAATCGGGCCCTTAGTAAATGACCCCCAATATCCGATTCCTCCGTCCCCTTCCCCAGGTATAAGGACACAGACAATGTAATGACATGTATGACTTTATTTCATGATGGAGGATGAGTATTCTGCAGGTTACTCAGTCTATCGCTCCGCTCCCATCTTACTGATCTGTAATGTAATAGTAATGATGGTCAGTACTGTGCCACATCTCATGTGGGCATTTCGTGGCACCTCAGCGCTGGCACTGCTTTTTGCATTCCTTCTCCGTGCGGAAGTTGTTACCATTTGGTCCGCAGCCGCCATAGGTGAATGTGACGCACTTTCTCTGACGGGTGTGGAATCCCCATCGAGTTAAGCTTTTGTTGCAGCGACCTCGGTATAAGGGTAAAGCGCAGGGAGCTGGAAGAGACACGACAGGGGCAGGATTAGACTCGTGGGGAACACAAAGCCCGGATTTTGGGTAAAGGGCGGATTGTAGTGGGTTTTTGTGGCAGGGATCTGCTTTAGGCAGGGCTGGATATAGATTTGGCATTGGGAGAACTTTGAGATGGAATATGGAAAGACCTTAGTTCTATTAAACAGACATGGGGAGTATATTTACAGATGAGACAGACAGCGAAGGTCCAGGCGACCTGGGGCGTGGGTTGCAGGAGCACCCCTGACATGCTCAAGTCTATAGGAACTAAAATATACGTAAAGTATTACATGGGTAAACTCAGGGCCGATTCTAGCTTTTTTGCTGCCTGAGGCGAAAACTGAAATGCTGCCCCCCTCCCCCCCAAAAAAAATCCTAGCCCTGATCTCCTTCTATATTTAGCCCACTGTATTTACAAACGCAGCGCTAGTGTACAGGGGCGGGCCTTGACCAGATTGTGTATACATAACGCATGTGATCGGTAACCAGAACCCGGTGTCTTGCAATAAAACAATACAAGACACCGGGTTCTGATTGCTTACCGCTGCAAAAGTTGTGGTACATCAGCAGGTGGTAGATGGAGGGGGCAAAAGAGTAACTGAAGGGGTCAAATAAGGACCAAAATAAGTAAGCAGGAGGAGGGAAAATAGCAGCTATGGAGGTGTGAGGTGAGAGAGGCTGAAGGAAAGCCCATGTGTCAGCAGTTTGTGGGAGAGTGAAAACCTCAGAGCTGAGCACCTGGAGTGTGGAGAAGGGGTCATTAGAGCCATTAGTGGGGCCGGACAGCCATGTTCTTCTTCCTGCGCCATCTCTGCTTCTCTCACATCCCCTTCTGTCACTGCCGACAACACAGCAACCGTCGCAGATCAGCACGGAGGGGAGCCTGTAGCTCTGGAAGAGAAGCAACTAGCACTGGCAGAGCAGCACCATACATATACAGCATCGCACACACACTGAATATACATGCAGCATACACAGCATTACACACAGCAGGCAGCAGCATACACAGCATCATACACACATAATTATACATACACAGCATCACATACACACATCCATCATCATACACAGCATCACACACAGTATCATCCACAACAAGAGGGAGCATTCACACAGCATCATACACAGCACAGACATGCAGCATCAAACTGCATCATACACAGCACAGACATGCAGCATCACACAGCATCATACACAGCACAGACATGCAGCATCAAACAGCATCATACACAGCACAGACATGCAGCATCACACAGCATCATACACAGCACATACATGCAGCATCACACAGCATCATAAACAGCATATACATGCAGCATCAAACAGCATCATACACAGCACAGACATGCAGCATCAAACAGCATCATACACAGCATATACATGCAGCATCACACAGCATCATACACAGCATATACATGCAGCATCACACAGCATCATACACAGCAGGCAGCAGCATTCACACAGCATCATCCACAGCATATACATGCAGCATCATACACAGCAGGCAGCAGCATTCACACAGCATCATACACAGCACAGACATGCAGCATCATACAGCATCATACACAGCATATACCTGCAGCATTACACAGCATCATACACAGCACAGACATGCAGCATCACACAGCATCATACACAGCAGGCAGCAGCATTCACACAGCATATACATGCAGCATCATACACAGCAGGCAGCAGCATTCACACAGCATCATACACAGCACAGACATTCAGCATCATACAGAATCATACACAGCATATACCTGCAGCATTACACAGCATCATACACAGCACAGACATGCAGCATCACACAGCATCATACACAGCACAGACATGCAGCATTCACACAGCATCTACATGCACCATACACACAGAAGGCAGCAGCATACATACACAGTATACACACAAAACATACACAGCAGGCTGCAGCATACATACAGCATATACATGTAGCATACCTGTAGATTACCACAGCAACATTCACAGCAGACAGCAGCAAACATACAGCTGCTGCTGATCTTCAGAAGCTCCGAGCTGGTGGGCGGGGCTTGCTTATCTGAGCTTCTGCAGCAGGAGCAGAGCTCAACTCACCGGAGGATCGTTATTGGCTGTCCGAGGCTGTGGTCAGAGAAGCCTCAGCACAGCCATCCCGCTGGACCCTTCAGCCAACAAGGAGCAGCACACTGGGATCCAGCCTTCCCCAAACAGCACATCGGGCCAGTCTGCCCCTCCATCCTCCTGCCGGGCAGCGCTGCTCTATGGCTCTGGAGGAAGCAGGCAGCGTTTGATGATGTCACACTGCCTGCGTCCTCCAGAGACATAGAGCAGCGCTACAGTTGGCAGGTCCGTAGTGCTAGTGGGTGATTCGGGCGAGTGCCCAAATCACCCACAGCTATTTTGCCGCCTGTCTCAGGGCTCCGCATCTGCCGCCTGAGGCGAAGTTTTCATCCCGCCTCATGGCAGATGCGGCCCTGGGTAAACTACCAGAACCAAGTTTACTACATAGATAAGTAACCAAAACCAAGATAAGTCAGAGTCCCCTGGCACGACTTCTTCTGACCGGTTTTCAATAAACTGGTTCACTTACCAGAAATGTCATTACCTAAGCCTAGTATTTCTGAACCCTGTAGCACCAGTTACTAACACTATTCAACGTCAGCACTACTTATATCTCCGTTTGAGAAATATAGGGAAAGCTAGCCCAGGCCATTATGTTATTTTACATGAAGGATTACCGTGCATTAATCTATAGTGTTTTGTTATTTTACATTCTGATTATTAGTAATGTATCTGTATAGACCTGTAGAAAGGGTTAATGAACACGGATAGACATTCCTGTGTATTTTGTATTAAAGTGAAGCAAGTCATTTTCTACAGCTATGGTAGAATTTGCTTTGTTTACTACAAAATCAGAAAACCTAATCTGGAAAGTTGTTTACCACTTTAGAAACTTTCTGCTATATAACATAATGGGGACTCAATGTAAGCTTATGGGAGAATGCTTTGTCATTGTTTGTCCTGAAATTTAACCACTCTTCCTCTGGTAGAAGGTAGATAAGGGAAACAATCACAGTTCCTAGTGTCTTGCATTTAGGGAAGAAAGCTTGGAGGAGACGACTGTCCATCTACCTGAGCAACCGGAAGAAGATGCTGAGATGAGAATTCCGTGTTCTACCAGGGAGGAGATTGGAGAAGTCATCCTTTGATTTGTATTGTACAAGCGCCGGCATATGATAATCACCCCACACTGGGCAGATTTACTTACCCGGTTCATTCGCGATCCAGCGTTCTCTGCGCTGGATTCGGGTCCGGCCGGGATTTATTAAGGTAGTTCCTCCGCCGTCCACCAGGTGACGCTGCTGCGCTGAAAAGCATCGGAACGCGCTGGAGTTCACCGGCTCGGGCTGAGTGAAGGTAAGTGCAAGCTCCGCGACACATTTTTTTTTTAAATGCGGCGGTTTTTCCGAATCCGTCGGGTTTTCGTTCGGCCACGCCCCCCGATTTCCGTCGCGTGCATGCCAGCGCCGATGCGCCACAATCGGATCGCGTGCGCCAAAATCCCGTGGCAATTCAGGGGAAATCAGCGCAAATCGGAAATAGTCGGGTAACACGTTGGGAAAACGCGAATCGGGCCCTTAGTAAATGACCCCCACTGAGTCCATTACAAGGAAAACTAACATTTGTTATCTGAGATGATGGAGTCACTTACGTGCCCTCTTATTTCTAAAGGAGTTTTCACTTCCGGTCTCTCTTTTGGATTCTTCGACCTCATTAGCGGCTTCTCTCTCAGATCTCTGAATGCAAAGAAAACATCCAGGTCAGTCTGTGTATTGTACAGTCTGCTTGCTGTCAGTGAATGATAGCTTTTGTATTTCTTATAAAGACCAGCTCATAGTCCATCTGCCTGGTCCTTAGCCCTCCACATGATAAGGACATAGGAGCCGCTCTGTAATAGGGGGATATATGATCAATACTCTAGTGTAAAGGGAAGAATCTGAGCATATTAACCCTTTCTGACACCCTATAGATCCCCCCGCAGTCATCTCTGGGATCTTACCCTATTGGGGACGGGGTCTTCACTCAGGATGGGGGTCACAGTCAGTAAGAGCAGGAGGGGCGGCAGGAGACACAGATAAAGCTTCATCCTGATGGTCCGGGGTACACTGCCGCCTCTGTCACCTCCCAAATGTGTAATGTGTCAGCGGAGGAGGGGACCTGTGAGGTGACAAAATCCAAAGTTTATTATAATCACTAGCACCAGTCAGTCCTCAGTCTAGTATAATCACTACCACCAGTCAGTCCTCAGTCTATTTTAATCACTACCACCAGTCAGTCCTCAGTCTAGTATAATCACTACCACCAGTCAGTCCTCAGTCTAGTATAATCACTACCACCAGTCAGTCCTCAGTCTAGTATAATCACTACCACCAGTCAGTCCTCAGTCTATTTTAATCACTACCACCAGTCAGTCCTCAGTCTAGTATAATCACTACCACCAGTCAGTCCTCAGTCTAGTATAATCACTACCACCAGTCAGTCCTCAGTCTAGTATAATCACTACCACCAGTCAGTCCTCAGTCTAGTATAATCACTACCACCAGTCAGTCCTCAGTCTATTTTAATCACTACCACCAGTCAGTCCTCAGTCTAGTATAATCACTACCACCAGTCAGTCCTCAGTCCAGTATAATCACTACCACCAGTCAGTCCTCAGTCTAGTATAATCACTACCACCAGTCATTCCTTTTTGTAGCATAAGTATTCAGTAGTCTAATTTTCATCTAATGTAATCATTGCAACATTATTTGAATATATCCTCAAGCTCTTTACAGTAATAACTGGCACCAGTTATCACCATAAAATAAGCAAATATATTATGTAATCTGAAATTTAAAGCAGTTCTGGCATATGAAATAAGAAAAAGGAAAAATAAAAACAGATTAGGACTGCAGTGTCTTCAGGTTAAATGGTGACTGGAAATGTTGCAGCAAATACATTGTTACAGTCCATAAATAGTGCTGAGCTGCTGTGGGGTAGAAAGTTTGTGAACTTACCTCTGTCCTTATAACTATTGTGCCAAATTATCCAGGATCTGAGACTTACAGGTGGTTGCACGAAGTTTAAGTAAGTTGTCAGCAGGTGTCAGGTGCATTGAGGAGACGTCAGGTGGTGTCAGGTGATGTAGAAGCACGAATTTATCAATAAAAGAGATAAACAAGTTTGGAGACAGTATGAGCTAAATTATAGACCATGGAAACAGCTGACACTGTGCGGGAACTCCTTTTGGTTTGTATTACCAACCCATTAAACTAGTTGGAGCAATTATACGTGACTGAAGACTGGTGGTAGTGAAGATACTGGACAGACAACTGATTTGTGGTAGTGATTATACTAGAATGAGGATTGAATGGTGACAGTGATTATATAAGACTGTGGACTTGCTAGTGGTAGTGATTATACTAGACTGAGGACTGACTGGTGGTAGTGATTATACTAGACTGAGGACTCACTGGTGGCAGTGATTATACTAGACTGAGGACTGACTGGTGGTAGTGGTTATACTAGACTGAGGACTGACTGGTGGTAGTGATTATACTAGACTGAGGACTGACTGGTGGTAGTGGTTATACTAGACTGAGGACTGACTGGTGGTAGTGATTATACTAGAATGAGGACTGACTGGTGGTAGTGATTATACTAGACTGAGGACTGACTGGTGGTAGTGATTATACTAGACTGAGGACTGACTGGTGGTAGTGATTATACTAGACTGAGGACTGACTGGTGGTAGTGATTACACTAGACTGAGGACTGACTGATGATAGTGATTACACTAGACTGAGGACTGACTGGTGGTAGTGATTACACTAGACTGAGGACTGACTGGTGACAGTGATTATACTAGACTAAGGAGTGACTTGTGCTAGTGATTATACTAGACTGAGGACTGACTGGTGGTAGTGATTATACAAGACTGAGGACTGACTGGTGGTAGTGATTATACTAGACTGAGGACTGACTGGTGGTAGTGATAGTACAAGACTGAGGACTGACTGATAGTAGTGATTATATTAGACTGATGTGTGACTGGCGGCAGTGATTAGAATAGACTGAGGACTGACTGGTGGTAGTGATTATACTAGACTAAGGAGTGACTTTTGGTAGTGATTATACTAGACTGAGGATTGACTGTTGGCAGTGATTATACTGGACTGAGGACTGACTGGTAGTAGTGTTTATACAAGACTGAGGATGGACTAGTGGTAGTGATTATACTAGACTGAGGACTGACTAGTGCTAGTGATGATACTAGACTGAGGACTGACTAGTGGTAGTGATTATACTAGACTGAGGACTGACTGGTGGCAGTGATTATACTAGACTGAGGACTGACTGGTGGTAGTGATTATAATAGGTTGAGGAATGACTGGTGGCAGTGATTACACTAGAGAGAGGACTGACTGGTGGCAGTGATTATACTAGACTGAGGATTGACTGTTGGCAGTGATTATACTAGACTGAGGACTGACTGGTGGTAGTGATTATACTAGACTGAGGACTGACGGGTGCTAGTGATTATACTAGACTGAGGACTGACTAGTGGTAGTGATTATACTAGACTGAGGACTGACTGGTGGCAGTGATTATACTAGACTGAGGATTGACTGGTGGCAGTGATTATACTAGACTGAGGACTGACTGGTGGCAGTGATTATACTAGACTGAGGACTGACTGGTGGCAGTGATTATACTAGACTGAGGACTGACTAGTGGCAGTGATTATACTGCACTGAGGACTGACAGGTGCTAGTGATTATATAAGACTGAGGACTGACTAGTAGTAGTGATTATACTAGACTGAGGACTGACTGTGGTAGTGATTATACTAAAATGAGGATTGAATGGTGACAGTGATTATATAAGACTGAGGACTTACTGGTGGTAGTGATTATACAAGACTGAGCACTGACTGGGGGCAGTAATTATACTAGACTGAGGACTGACTGGTGGCAGTGATTATACTAACTAAGGACTGACTGGTGGCAGTGATTATACTAGACTGAGGGACTGACTGCTGGTAGGGATTATACTAGACTGAGGACTGACTGGTGGTAGTTATTATACTAGACTGAGGACTGACTAATGATAGTCATAATAGACTGAGGACTGACTGGTGGCAGTGATTATACTAAACTGAGGACTGACTGGTGGTAGTGATTATACTAGACTCAGGACTGACTGATGAAAGTGATTATAATAGACTGAGGACTGACTGGTGGCAGTGATCATACTAGACTGAGGACTGACTGGTGGTAGCGATTATACTAGACTGAGGACTGACTGGTGGCAGTGATTATACTAGACTGAGGACTGACTGGTGGCAGTGATTATACTAAACTGAGGACTGACTGATGATAGTGATTATAATAGACTGAGGACTGACTGGTGGCAGTGATTATACTAGACTGAGGACTGACTGGTGGCAGTGATTATACTAGACTGAGGACTGACTAGTGTCAGTGATTATACTAGACTGAGGACTGACTAGTGTCAGTGATTATACTAGACTGAGGACTGACTGCTGGTAGGGATTATACTAGACTGAGGACTGACTGCTGGTAGTAATTATACTAGACTGAGGACTGACTGGTGGCAGCGATTATACTAGACTGAGGACTGACTGGTGGCAGTGATTATACTAGACTGAGGGACTGACTGCTGGTAGGGATTATACTAGACTGAGGACTGACTAATGATAGTCATAATAGGCTAAGGACTGACTGGTGGCAGTGATTATACTAGACTGAGGACTGACTGGTGGCAGTGATTATACTAGATTGAGGACTGACTGCTGGTAGGGATTATACTAAACTGAGGACTGACTGGTGGTAGTGATTATACTAGACTCAGGACTGACTGATGAAAGTGATTATAATAGACTGAGGACTGACTGGTGGCATTGATCATACTAGACTGAGGACTGACTGCTGGTAGGGATTATACTAGACTGAGGACTGACTGCTGGTAGGGATTATACTAGACTGAGGACTGACTGCTGGTAGGGATTATACTAGACTGAGGACTGACTAATGATAGTCATAATAGGCTAAGGACTGACTGGTGGCAGTGATTATACTAGACTGAGGACTGACTGGTGGCAGTGATTATACTAGATTGAGGACTGACTGCTGGTAGGGATTATACTAAACTGAGGACTGACTGGTGGTAGTGATTATACTAGACTCAGGACTGACTGATGAAAGTGATTATAATAGACTGAGGACTGACTGGTGGCATTGATCATACTAGACTGAGGACTGACTGGTGGTAGTGATTATACTAGACTGAGGACTGACTGATGATAGTGATTATAATAGACTGAGGACTGACTGGTGGCAGTGATCATACTAGACTGAGGACTGACTGGTGGTAGTGATTATACTAGACTGAGGACTGACTGGTGGCAGTGATTATACTAGACTGAGCACGGAGCACGGAGCATGATGTCCTCCCCCTCTGTATATAGTGTCTGATGATGTCCTTTCCCTCTGTATATAGAGTCTGATGATGTCCTCCCCCTCTGTATATAGTGTCTGATGATGTCCTCCCCCTCTGTATATAGTGTCTGATGATGTGTTCTCGCTCTGTATATAGTGTCTGATGATGTCCTCTCCCTCTGTATATAGTGTCTGATGATGTCTTTCCCCTCTGTATATAGTGTCTGATGATGTCCTCCCCCTCTGTATATAGTGTCTGATGATGTGTTCTCGCTATGTATATAGTGTCTGATGATGTCCTCTCACTCTGTATATAGTATCTGATGATGTCCTCTCCCTCTGTATATAGTGTCTGGTGATGTCCTCCTCCTCTGTATATAGTGTCTGATGATGTCCTCCCCCTCTGTATATAGTGTCTGATGATGTCCTCTCCCTCTGTATAAAGTGTCTTATGATGTCCTCTCCTTCTGTATATAGTGTCTGATGATGCCCTCCTCCTCTGTATATAGTGTCTGATGATGTCCTACCCCTCTGTATATAGTGTCTGATGATGTCCTCCCCCTCTGTATATAGTGTCTGATGATGTCCTCCCCCTGTGTATATAGTGTCTGATGATGTCCTCCCCCCTCTGTATATAGTGTCTGATGATGTCCTCCCCCTCTGTATATAGTGTCTGATGTCCTCCCATCTGTATTTAGTGTCTGATGATGTCCTCCCATCTGTATATAGTGTCTAATGATGTCCTCTCCTTATGTATATAGTGTCTGATGTCCTCCCCCTCTGTATATAGTGTCTGATGATGTCCTCCTCCTCTGTATATAGAGTCTGATGATGTCCTCCCCTCTGTATATAGTGTCTGAGGATGTCCTTTCCCTCTGTATATAGAGTCTGATGATGTCCTCCCCCTCTGTATATAGTGTCTGATGATATCCTCCCCCTCTGTATATAGTGTCTGATGATGTCCTCTTCCTCTGTATATAGTGTCTGATGATGTCCTCCCCCTCTGTATATAGTGTCTAATGATGTCCTTCCCCACTGTATATAGTGTCTGATGATGTCCTTCCCCTCTGTATATATTGTCTGATGATGTCCTCTCCCTCTGTACATAGTGTCTGATGATGTCCTCTCCCTCTGTATATAGTGTCTGATGATGTCCTACCCCTCTGTATATAGTGTCTGATGATGTCCTCTCCCTCTGTATATAGTGTCTGATGATGTCCTCCCCCTCTGTATATAGTGTCTGATGATGTCCTCCCCCACTGTATATAGTGACTGATGATGTTCTCCCCCTCTGTATATAGTGTCTGATGATGTTCTCCCCCTCTGTATATAGTGTCTGACGATGTCCTCCCCCTCTGTATATATTGTCTGATGATGTCCTCTCCCTCTGTATATAGTGTCTGATGATGTCCTCTCCCTCTGTATATAGTGTCTGATGATGTCCTCCCCCTCTGTATATAGTGTCTGATGATGTCCTCCCCTACTGTATATAGTGCCTGATGATGTTCTCCCCCTCTGTATATAGTGTCTGATGATGTCCTCCCCCTCTGTATATAGTGTCTGATGATGTCCTCTTCCTCTGTATATAGTGTCTGATGAAGTCCTCCCCCTCTGTATATAGTGTCTGATGATGTCATCTCCCTCTGTATATAGTGATTGATGATGTTCTCCCTCTCTGTATATAGTGTCTGATGATGTTCTCCCCTCTGTATATAGTGTCTGATGATGTCCTCCCCCTCTGTATATAGTGTGTGATGATGTCCTTCCCTCTGTATATAGTGTCTGATGATGTTCTTTCTCTCTGTATATAGTGTCTGATGATGTTCTCCCCTCTGTATATAGTGTCTGATGATGTCCTCCCCCTCTGTATATAGTGTGTGATGATGTCCTTCCCTCTGTATATAGTGTCTGATGATGTCCTCCCCCTCTGTATATAGTGTCTGATGATGTCCTCCCCCTCTGTATATAGTGTCTGATGATGTCCTCCCCCACTGTATATAGTGTCTGATGATGTCCTCCCCTCTGTATATAGTGTCTGATGATGTCCTCCCCCTCAGTATATAGTGTCTGATGATGTCCTCCCCCTCTGTATATAGTGTCTGATGATGTCCTCCCCCACTGTATATAGTGTCTGATGATGTCCTCCTCCTCTGTATATGGTGTCTGATGATGTCCTCCCCCACTGTATATAGTGTCTGATGATGTCCTCCCCCACTGTATATAGTGTCTGATGATGTCCTCTCCCTCTGTATATAGTGTCTGATGATGTTCTCCCTCTCTGTATATAGTGTCTGATGATGTCCTCCCCCTCTGTATATAGTGTCTGATGATGTCCTCCCCCTCTGTATATAGTGTCTGATGATATCCTCCCCCTCTGTATATAATGTCTGATGATGTCCTCCCTCTCTGTATATAGTGTCTGATGATGTCCTCCCCCACTGTATATAGTGTCTGATGATGTCCTCCTCCTCTGTATATAATGTCTGATGATGTCCTCCTCCTCTGTATATGGTGTCTGTGGATGTCCTCCCCCACTCTATATAGTGTCTGATGATGTCCCCTCCCTCTGTATATAGTGTCTGATGATGTCCTCCCCCTCTGTATATAGTGTCTGATGATGTCCTCCCCCTCTGTATATAGTGTCTGATGATGTCCTCCCCCACTGTATATAGTGTCTGATGATGTCCTCCTCTCTGTATATAGTGTCTGATGATGTCCTCCCCCTCTTTATATAGTGTCTGATGATGTCCTCCCCCTCTGTATATAGTGTCTGATGATGTCCTCCTCTGTATATAGTGTCTGATGATATCGTCCCCCTCTGTATATAGTGTCTGATGATGTCCTCCCCCACTGTATATAGTGTCTGATGATGTCCTCCTCCTCTGTATATGGTGTCTGATGATGTCCTCCCCCACTGTATATAGTGTCTGATGATGTCCTCTCCCTCTGTATATAGTGTCTGATGATGTTCTCCCTCTCTGTATATAGTGTCTGATGATGTCCTCCCCCTCTGTATATAGTGTCTGATGATGTCCTCCCCCTCTGTATATAGTGTCTGATGATATCCTCCCCCTCTGTATATAGAGGTAAATGATGTCTTCTCCCTCTGTATAAAGTGTCTGATGATGTCCTCCCCCTCTGTATATAGTGTCTGATGATGTCCTCCCTCTCTGTATATAGTGTCTGATGATGTTCTCCCTCTCTGTATATAGTGTCTGATGATGTCCTCCCTCTCTGTATATAGTGTCTGATGATGTTCTCCCTCTCTGTATATAGTGTCTGATGATGTTCTCCCTCTCTGTATATAGTGTCTGATGATGTCCTCCTCCTCTGTATATGGTGTCTGATGATGTCCTCCCCCTCTGTATATAGTGTATGATGATGTCCTCCCCCTCTGTATATAGTGTCTGATGATGTCCCCTCCCTCTGTATATAGTGTCTGATGATGTCCTCCCCCTCTGTATATAGTGTCTGATGATGTCCTCCCCCTCTGTATATAGTGTCTGATGATGTCCTTCCCCTCTGTATATAGTGTCTGATGATGTCCTCCCCCTCTGTATATAGTGTCTGATGATGTCCTCTCCCTCTGTATATAGTGTCTGATGATGTCCTCCCCTCTGTATATAGCGTCTGATGATATCCTCCCCCTCTGTATATATTGTGTGATGAAGTCCCCCCCCCCTCTGTATATAGTGTCTGATGATGCCCTCCTCCTCTGTATATAGTGTCTGATGATGTCCTCTCCCTCTGTATATAGTCTCTGATGATGTCCTCCCCCTCTGTATATATTGTCTGATGATGTCCTCCCCCTCTGTATATAGTGTCTGATGATGTCCTCCCCCTCTGTATATAGTGTCTGATGATGTCCTCCCCTCTGTATATAGTGTCTGATGATGTCCTCCCCTTTGTATATAGTGTCTGATGATGTCCTCCCCCACTGTATATAGTGTCTGATGATGTCCTCCCCCACTGTATATAGTGTCTGATGTAAATCTTTACAATTTACATGCAACATTTAAAAGATATTTTAAAATTAAGCAAAATATTTTCCATTTGGTTAATAACAGATGAGACATGATCCGATTCCTCCGTCCCCTTCCCCAGGTATAAGGACACAGACAATGTAATGACATGTATGACTTTATTACATGATGGAGGACGAGTCTTCCCTCTACAGATCCATCTCTGCAGGTTACTCATAGTCTATACATCTCTCCGCTCCCATCTCACTGATCTGTAATGTAACAATAGTAATGATGGTCAGTACTGGGCCATGTCTCGTGGGCATCTCATGGCACCTCAGCGCTGGCACTCACCATCTGCAGGTCTCCCTGCATTCCCTCTCTGTTTGGAATCTGTTACGATTTCCTCCGCAGCCGCCATAGTTGAAGGGGACGCACCTTTCTTGACTGTTATCGAATGCCCATTGACGCATGAGCCCCTTGCAGACGCCTTCCACTATGGGTAAGTTGCATTCAGCTGAAAGAGAACGGAGCGGGTCAGGAATATGGACCCTTAGTATAGAATAGTGATGGGTTGTTGTGGCCGGAGTCTACTTTAGACACAATGAGGCTCATTTACTTACCCATCCCGTCATGATCCCTGTGATGCATTGTCCAACGAGGATTCGGAGCTGCCGCGATTCACTAAGATCCTGCGTCCGATATCCTGCATGTGTCGCTTCCCCACTCAGATCCGCCGGAGTTCACCTTCTTCTTCGTGGTGTATGTGAGAGCTGATTTTGCGGCACAATTTAAATGTTAAATTCCACGGTTTGTCCGAATCCGTCGGGTTGTCCGATGGCCACACCCCCTGTTTTGAATTGCATGAAAGCCAGCGCTGATGCTCCGAAATCTGATTGCGTGCGCCACAAACCCCTGTGCAATTCAGTGTGCATCAGAAATATTTGGGAAACCCGACAAAAATGGGCTTATTTACTAAGGGTCCACAGATCGCACTTTCGCCGGATCGGATTGTAGCGCAGCTGCACCAGCTTTCATGCTACAGAATCAGGGCCTTTAGACGATCCGACTGATTCGGACTGAGCGCGGGATTTGACTTTCAAATTGTGTCGCAGGACAATGCACTTACATGCACCAGGAAGAGGAAGGTGAACTCCGGGGACTTGAGCGGGGAAGCGACACATGCAGGATATCGGGTGCAGGATCTTAGTGACTCTCCGCACAGCGCATTATACACGGTCAATGCACTTACATGCACCAGGAAGAAGAAGGTGAACTCCGGGGACCTGAGCAGGGAAGCGATACATGCAGGATATCGGGTGCAGGATCTTAGTGACTCCCCGCACAGCGCATTATACACGGACAATGCACTTACATGCACCAGGAAGAAGAAGGTGAACTCCGGGGACCTGAGCGGGGAAGTGACACATGCAGGATATCGGGCGCACGATGTTAGTGACTCCCCGCACAGCGCATTATACACGGACAATGCACTTTTATGCACTGGGAAGAAGAAGGTGAACTCCGGGGACCTGAGCGGGGAAGCGACACATGCAAGATATCGGGCGCACGATCTTAGTGACTCTCCGCACAGCACATTATACACGGACAATGCACTTACATGCACCAGGAAGAAGAAGGTGAACTCCAGGGACCTGAGCGGGGAAGCGACACATGCAGGATATCGGGCGCAATCTTAGAGAATCGCGGCAGAGTGCATTACAATGGGACAATACACTTTCTTGGAAGGCGACAGGACGGGTAAGTAAATGTGCCCCAGTGTGACCCTAGGTAAGATTGGAGAAGGGGCCCCTTACGTGAAAGGACTGTAGTAACAATACAGTCACAAGCAGCTTATTCAGATGTAGTCCAAAGCTGGGATCACATTGCACTTCAATGCGTTAACATAGCGTTTAAAGTAACACATTGTTAACACAATGTAAACATAATGCAATCAGACCAAGCTCCTCCCTACTGACTGTGAATTGCATGTAAACACCATGTAAATGCTACTTGTGAACGCGCCCTGAGAGGGAAGATGTGCGGAGACATCACTGGGTGTCCGAAGGGTAAAAGTCTCAAAGCTGTTCTGGGGTATTTTTTGGGGCCTCTGCGGCAGGAGAATGCCAATGGGGCAGATTTACTTACCCGGTCCATTCGCGATCCAACGACGCGTTCTCCGCGCTGGATTCGGGTCCGGCCAGGATTTATTAAGCTAGTTCCTCCGCCGAACACCAGGTGGCGCTGCTGCGCTGAAAAGCATCGGAATGCACTGGAGTTCACCGAGCCGGGCTGAGTGAAGGTAAGTGCAAGCTCCGCGACAGATTTTATTTTAAAATGCGGCAGTTTTTCCGAATCCGTCGGGTTTTCGTTCAGCTACGCCGCCCAATTTCTGTTGCGTGCATGCCAGTGCCGATGCGCCACAATCCGATCGTGTGCGCCAAAATCACGGGGCAATTCAGGGGAAATCTGTGCAAATCGGAAATATTCGGGTAACACGTCGGGAAAACGTGAATCGTGCCCTTAGTAAATGACCCCCATTGTGTCCCCCTGTCCCGCTGAATCCTGGACGGTTGGGAGCTATGCATAATTATTACAGTGTTCATCCATCCAGCAGAACAGACTGTAATCCCCTCCTCCGATCTGCTGTAATAGGGCCTGTCCCTGCTCCAGGAGCAAGCAGAGATCTGATCATGTATGACTGACATACAAAGCCCACGGCAAACAGAACTCCTATTCTCTATTCAGGTTGATGGAGTCACTTACCTGCCCTCCTTTTTGTTAAGGAATGATCATTTTCGGTCTCTCGTTTGGAATCTTCAACCTCATTAGCGGCTTCTCTCTCAGATCTCTGAATCAGGAGAAATAACATCAGGTCAGTGTCTGTATCATGCGCTTGCTGTCAGTGAATGGAAGCATTTATTACATAGCCCCCGCTGCCAGACATCTTGTCCTAAGCCCCTGCATCTGTGTGACACATGATGAGCTGAGGACAGAACAATATGAAGGCTATGAGGGTCTGTCCTAGGGGCTGATGGGGGGTCGGGCCCCTAGAATTTTTTTATTTCAGTGAGATTCCGGATCGGATACTGCTTGTAATGTAAAATCCTACCATAATGTAACAGTGGATCCCAATCTGATCCATAGGAGGCGCATCCCCCCCCCCCCCTAACATGTGCTGTATACACGGCTGTTACGTTGTATCACAGGGATCGTAGATACATAAGAGTTTCCAGTCACTGACAAAGAGCAGAATCCTAAGAAAATGTGAAGAGTCAGAAGTTAAAGGAAATTCTAATAATCATAGAACAAAATCTACTAAACCTGGAGACAGAGGAGAGGAATTACCCCCATCCTGACCCTACATTATATAAGGAGACAGGAGCCGCTCTGTAATAGGGGGATACTGGGGGGGGGGGCTGCTATATGATCAATACTCTAGTACAGGGATGGCGAACCTTTTAGAGACCGAGTGCCCAAACTACAACCAAAATCCACATATTTACAATAAAGTGCCAACGTGGCATTTTAAGCGTAACTTATCGCTACCTGTTCTTTCACATCTTTCAATCGTATCGACCCCCTGAGGCCACCAATACAGTTGAAAGAAGGACAAAATCAGACTCTCGTTGTAGCCAATGAAGTGTGGCTTAAGTTCCCTGGAACTGCAGGAAGATTTGGTCCTATATGGTGAACTCTGTCCTGGGGCAATGGCCTGAGTGCCCACAGAAATGGCTTCAAGTGCCACCTCTGGCACCAGTGCCATAGGTTCGCCACCACTGCTCTAGTATAAAGCGAAGAATCTCAGTATATTAACCCTTTATGACACCCTTTGGGATCTTACCATATTGGAGACGGGGTCTTCACTCTGGATGGGGGTCACAGTCAGTAAGACCATAAGGGTCGGCAGGAGACACAGATAGAGCTTCATCCTGATGTTCAGCTCCGGGATACACTGCCGTATGGAGAATTTTTAACACTTAGTGTAGAAGACAGGGACACGCTGACACTTGGGGGACAGGGACACGCTGACACTGGGGGGACAGGATAGGGACACGCTGACACTTGGGGGACAGGGACACGCTGACACTGGGGGCACAGGATAGGGACACGCTGACACTTGGGGGACAGGACAGGGACACGCTGACACTTGGGGGACAGGGACACGCTGACACTTGGGGGACAGGGACACGCTGACACTGGGGGGACAGGATAGGGACACGCTGACACTTGGGGGGACAGGACAGGGACACGCTGACACTTGGGGGACCGGACAGGGACACACTGACACTTGGGGGGACAGGACAGGGACACGCTGACACTTGGGGGGACAGGACAGGGACACACTGACACTTGGGGGGACAGGACAGGGACACGCTGACACTTGGGGGGACAGGACAGGGACACGCTAACACTTGGGGGTACAGGACAGGGACATGCTGACACTGGGGGGGACAGGACAGGGACACGCTGACACTTGGGGGACAGGACAGGGACACGCTGACACTTGGGGGACAGGACAGGGACACGCTGACTCTTGGGGGGACAGGACAGGGACACGCTGACTCTTGGGGGGCAGGACAGGGACACGCTGACACTTGGGGGGACAGGACAGGGACACGCTGACACTAGGGGGACAGGACAGGGACACGCTGACACTTGGGGGACCGGACAGGGACACACTGACACTTGGGGGGACAGGACAGGGACACGCTGACACTTGGGGGGACAGGACAGGGACACACTGACACTTGGGGGGACAGGACAGGGACACGCTGACACTTGGGGGGACAGGACAGGGACACGCTAACACTTGGGGGTACAGGACAGGGACATGCTGACACTGGGGGGGACAGGACAGGGACACGCTGACACTTGGGGGACAGGACAGGGACACGCTGACACTTGGGGGACAGGACAGGGACACGCTGACTCTTGGGGGGACAGGACAGGGACACGCTGACTCTTGGGGGGCAGGACAGGGACACGCTGACACTTGGGGGGACAGGACAGGGACACGCTGACACTAGGGGGACAGGACAGGGACACGCTGACACTTGGGGGACCGGACAGGGACACACTGACACTTGGGGGGACAGGACAGGGACACGCTGACACTTGGGGGGACAGGACAGGGACACACTGACACTTGGGGGGACAGGACAGGGACACGCTGACACTTGGGGGGACAGGACAGGGACACGCTAACACTTGGGGGTACAGGACAGGGACACGCTGACACTTGGGGGACAGGACAGGGACACGCTGACACTTGGGGGACAGGACAGGGACACGCTGACTCTTGGGGGGACAGGACAGGGACACGCTGACACTTGGGGGACAGGACAGGGACACGCTGACACTTGGGGGACAGGACAGGGACACGCTGACTCTTGGGGGGACAGGACAGGGACACGCTGACTCTTGGGGGGCAGGACAGGGACACGCTGACACTTGGGGGGACAGGACAGGGACACGCTGACACTAGGGGGACAGGACAGAAATTTAATTTATGATTTATACTCCCTGCTCTCTCACAGCTTTGATTCATATCAGCACCCTAAGGACACCAATAAAGCAGAAAATAGGAGAAATTTGGATGATCATTGTAGCTTCCCTTCAGAGTCCCATAAACAGGAAGAATTGCCAGATCTGTCAACACCTTCCCACTCATCCAGTAGTCCCAGGTAGTCCTGCCACTTTAAAATAGCTCTGTGCACAGCAAGTCCTGGGCTGTTTTGCACTGTAGGAAGATACCTGGAGTCCTCTCTGGTGATGGTCTGGGTGCCCACAGACAGGGCTCTGAGTGCCACCTCTGGCACCCGTGCCATAGGTTCGCCACCACTGGTCTAGTATAATCACTATCACCAGTCAGTCCTCAGTCTAGTATAATCACTACCACCAGTCAGTCCTCAGTCTAGTATAATCACTAACACCAGTCAGTCCTCAGTCTAGTGTAATCACTACCACCAGTCAGTCCTCAGTCTATTATAATCACTGCCACCAGTCAGTCCTCAGTCTAGTATAATCACTACCACCAGTCAGTCCTCAGTCTATTATAATCACTACCACCAGTCAGTCCTCAGTCTAGTATAATCACTGCCACCAGTCAGTCCTCAGTCTAGTATAATCACTACCACCAGTCAGTCCTCTGTCTAGTATAATCACTACCACCAGTCAGTCCTCTGTCTAGTATAATCGCTACCACCAGTCAGTCCTCAGTCTAGTATAATCACTGCCACCAGTCAGTCCTCAGTCTAGTATAATCACTACGACCAGTCAGTCCTCAGTCTAGTATAATCACTACCACCAGTTATTCCTCAGTCTAGTATAATCACTACCACCAGTTATTCCTCAGTCTAGTATAATCACTGCCACCAGTCAGTCCTTAGTCTAGTATAATCACTACCACCAGTCAGTCCTCAGTCTAGTATAATCACTACCACCAGTCAGTCCTCAGTCTAGTATAATCACTAACACCAGTCAGTCCTCAGTCTAGTATAATCACTGCCACCAGTCAGTCCTCAGTCTAGCATAATCACTGCCACCAGTCAGTCCTCAGTCTAGTATAACCACTACCAGCAGTTATTCCTCAGTCTAGTCTGGGGGGATATGCTCCTTGGGGAGCATAAAACTTACTCTATGAACTCACCTCTTTCTTAGTCTCTGCAGTGTCTTAGGAGTTGGGATAAGATAATTTCTTTTTGATACAGAAAGTTTAAATAAGTTGTTGAAAGTTGACATTAAGTTGTCAGGTGGTGTCAGGTGGTGTCAGGTGGTGTCAGGAGGTGTCAGGAGGTGTCAGGAGGTGTCAGGTGGTGTCAGGTGGTGTCAGGTGGTGTCAGGTGGTGTCAGGAGGTGTCAGGAGTTGCACAACTTTTAAATTTGCAGCAGAAGAGGTAAACAAGTTGGCTGCCAGAATAAACTGTATTCCAGACCCAGGTAACATCCTGTACTGTGGGATATTTGGCTTCTTCCGTTTGCCTGTATTAGCCGTCCATTTAACATTAAAAGAACCTACAATCAAAATCCACCAGGATAAACCAGAGACATTACTCATAGATCCAGGCATCGGGACTTTGAGAATCTTTGTATATTTCTTACCCATGGCTTCCTTCCTTCTAAAATCAACTTTTAAATATATGTTAATGAGGCTGATGGGTTCTGGTTCTGTGTTTTCTAGCATCACTCGGAATTTAAAGAGTGGAGGAAGAATGACCTTAAAGGGAACCTACCACCACGATTCTACCTATAAAGGTAGATCGGGTGGTAGGTGGATGTAAGGGACGGGAGGATAGCCCTTTTGGCAAACTTTATTGAACTAATATGTAAATTTCGTTATGCGGCTACTGGGGCGTGGAGTAGCCGGCATGAGGCTGCACAGCCTACTCCACTCCTCAGTAGCCACATTACTCCTCCTACCCTGTTGTGTTCGGCGCACAGCTACGACAAGCCAGCTACTGCGCATGCGCAGTAGTTCCGGCCTCAGAAAACGCCATCATGACGGACGACATGCGCCGCACACAACAGGGTAGGAGGAGTAATGTGGCTACCGGGGCGTGGAGTAGCCGCGCTGTGTAGCCTCGTGCCCGGCTACTCCACGCCCCAGTAGCCGCATAACTAAATTTACATATTAGTTCAATAAAGTTTGCTAAAAGTTAGCGGGGGCGTGAGGATTAGCTCTAAAAAGAGCTATCCTCACGTCCCTTACATCCACCTATCACCCGATCTACCTTTATAGGTAGAATCGTGGTGGTAGGTGCCCTTTAACCAATCATGTGTAAATGTTATGACAGTTCAGCAGGTGATTGGACAGCGTCAGTCTTTCATCTTGTGTCCCACCTAGTGACCATAATCTGGTACTGCAACATTGTCTAATGTATACAGAATGCCACCGGAATTCCGGCAGGGGCCAGACAGCATCAAATCGGCCTCTTTGTTGTTGACACAACTTTATCACTTTCCACCGCAGATCTCTTAACACAATTTAGAAGGGTTTCCTATTAAATGGTCAATAGTAAGTTCTCAATATTGAGGTTCCAGATTTTCTCCTCCTTTCGCGGATCCTTGGAGTTTCTATTCCAATGGGAAACTGGGGCACATTTACTAAGGGTCAGCGGAAAGCATTTCAGACGGGTTTCCCAAATTCTTCCATTTTGCGCTGCATTTAACTGGGGTTTTTGGCGCATGCGATTGGATTTTGGCGAATCGGCGCAGGCTTTCACGCGACACAAATGGGGGGGGGGCGTCGGACATCTCAAATTATGTCGCAAGACATGCACTCACATACACTGGGAAGAAGAAGGTGAACACCGGCGGACCTGAGCGGGGAAGTGACACATGCAGGATATCGGGCGCACGATCTTAGTGAACCGAGCCTGACTTCATATTCGTTGGAGAACGCACATCGGGGATCGTGACAGGACCGGGTAAGTAAATGTGCCCCAATGTTTCTCCACGACTTTCTCTTCCTCATCTTTATACAAAATTCCTAATTTCAATAATTTTGATAGAAAGAGGAAACATCGGGTCAGATTTACTTACCCGGTCCATTCGCGATCCAGCGGCGCGTTCTCTGCGGTGGATTCGGGTCCGGCTGGGATTCACTAACATAGTTCCTCCGACGTCCACCAATTGGCGCTGCTGCGCTGAAGTTCGCCGGCCTATTCCTGGTGAAGGTAAGTGCAAGTTCCGCGACACTTTTTTAAAAAAAATGCAGCGGTTTTTCCGAATCCGTCGGGTTTTCGTTCGGTCACACCCCCCTATTTCCGTCTTGTGCATGCCAGCGCCGATGCGCCACAATCCGACTGTGTGCGCCAAAATCCCGGGGCAATACAGGGAAAATCGGCGCAGATCGGAAATATTCTGGTAACACGTCGGGAAAACGCGAATCAGGCCCTTAGTAAATGACCCCCATCAAGTTATTGAATGAATTTTGCTTCTTCTAGTCCCCGTCCATGTCCACCACAATCCTGAGGGGCAGCCGGACCTCCAGAAACAAACTTTATTCAACTATTTAACATTTTTTGCAAGTTCTTCCAATATATTTTAGACCACATGGACATTGAATGAAATAAATTGTACCCTTTGTATCACAGGAAACAAAAGTTTGGATCTCATGCAATCTCAGTTTTGGATTTTCCCATCCGAAAATGTTTAAGTGCTTAATGTTCCTTACACGCGGTTTATATCTAAGATGAAACTTTTTTGTTATCTTTACTTGCACTGTTATAGTATCAACAGTTCCGTCCTTAATACTTCTCTGTTACGTTGTATAATTCTGGGTTTGGGTTACAGCCTGACCCAATACAGGATCCTACTGAAGCAGACGCCAATGTTCTTGTGCTGAGTTATGGAACTTATATGGATCCTGTGTATATTGTAATGAAAGGGATTTCTATTGGCTGTTCACCATTGTCTTCTCTAACCCCACCCTCGTCCTTTGTGCCATCATGTGTTCCTTCTAGTGTTCTTTCTTCCACAAACCTTTCCTTCTCTTTAACCCATTCTTGTAATGTTTGATCCTTCTCCCGTTTAACCAACCGTGGATCAGAATTTTGTTCTAAAAATCGCTTTCAAATCCTCTAAATGAGTGCAATTTCTTTTTATTCTGTAAAAAGTTGTAAAGGATTTAGGTAAAAAATTCTCTATTGCCCAATAATAATAATAATTCTTTATTTATATAGCGCACACAGATTACGCAGCGCTGCACAAAACATGTCAAATCGGTCCCTGTCCCCAATGGGGCTCACAATCTAAACAACCTACAAGTATGTTTTGGAGTGTTGGAGGAAACCAGAGGACCAGGAGGAAACCTACATAAACACGGAGAGAACATACAAACTCTTTGCAGATGTTGACCTTGGGTGGGCTTCGAACCCAGGACCCCAGCGCTGCAAGGCTATAGTGCTAACCTACTACTGTATGGCAGTATATGGGGATTTTCCTCCTCATCATTACAATGTGCAGTGACATACACTATAATGAAGGATTAACATGCTCCTGGCCCTTTAATCAGTCCTGTGACTTTATCCCTGTGGGGCAGACACAGTACAGAAGATGCTTCTGGTCACATGTCCACATCACATGTCCTGCAGCTGCCTGGGGAGGTCATGTGATCACCACTATGTTTGGCTGTAGTGGGTTGGTCAGTCTGTTACATCTTCTCTGGGAGCAGAGCATGAGAGGGACGAGCTGTTACTGAGAACTGCGGGATCATGGGACTTGTAGTTTTCAGTGGCAGCCATCTCGGTGATAACTCCACCTACTTTAGAAAACCCATAACATTTTGTGAATCATAAAAGCAAACAATTTAAGATTTAGGTGTCAGGGGGTGTCTGGTGGTGTCAGGAGGTGCCAGGAGGTGTCAGGGGGTGTCTGGTGGTGTCAAGTGGTGTCTGGTGGTGTCAAGTGGTGTCAGGAGGTGTCCGGTGGTGTCAGGAGGTGTCCGGTGGTGTCAGGAGGTGTCAGGTGGTGTCTGGTGGTGTCTGGTGGTGTCAGGAGGTGTCAGGAGGTGCCAGGTGGTGTCAGGTGGTGTCAGGGGGTGTCAGGGGGTGTCAGGGGGTGTCAGGAGGTTCCAGGTGGTGTCAGGGGGTGTCAGGAGGTGTCAGGGTGTGTCAGGGTGTGTCAGGAGGTGCCAGGTGGTGTCTGGTGGTGTCAGGAGGGTTCAGGAGGTGTCAGGAGGTGTCAGATGATTTAGAATAATGAAATTGGCAGGAGAGGAGGTAAATAAAACTTTTCATAGACCCAGGTAAAGAGCTCTAATTGTTTGGTAACACTTAACTAGTGATGAACATTACCCCAACTGGACTGCAGGGATTAACAAACCCAAACCTTAAATTTGGTACTTGCCCCTGTACCTTGATCAACCATCCAACCGTTTGGTACTTGACCTTGTACCTTGATCAACCATCCAACCATCTGGTACTTGACCTTGTACCTTGATCAACCATCCAACCGTTTGGTACTTGACCTTGTACCTTGATAAACCATCCAACCGTCTGGTACTTGACCTTGTACTTTGATAAACCTTCCATCCGTCTGGTACTTGACCGTGTACCTAGACTAACCACCCAACCGTCTGGTACTTGACCGTGTACCTAGACTAACCACCCAACCGTCTGGTACTTGACCGTGTACCTAGACTAACCACCCAACCGTCTGGTACTTGACCGTGTACCTACATTAACCACCCAACCGTCTGGTACTTGACCGTGTACCTAGACTAACCACCCAACCGTCTGGTACTTGACCGTGTACCTAGACTAACCACCCAACCGTCTGGTACTTGACCCTGTACCTAGACTAACCACCCATAAACAGACCGGGAAACTAAATGTTTGGGTAATGTGGGAAGGCCACAGCGTTTATTAACAACTAAGATAAATAATTAAATAACGTTATAAATTAAAACATTTCCCAACTTGCTAGGCCCGCTTGGCATCTTCAAAATCTTGAGAACCAACTTCGCCCGAAATGGCGGCTGCGTCCCTGCAGCCGGCATGTGGGCATCTTCCAGCGCCTTAGGGCCTGTGTAACTTCCGCCTTCGCTGTGACAACTGTAGGAAAACAGAAGGAAACAGCCAGAACCAAGGAAAGAAGAGCTGAAAAGAAATAATTCTGAGGGCAGGGTGGGAGGGTGACTTCTCACCTCTTCGGTCCAGGGGGCAGAAGGAAAGAGGCCCCCCCACGTGCTCTCGGACTTTATAAAACCACCGGGCGGGTCCTTACCCGCCCCCAAACACCACCTCCTGTGACCTCACACGGGAGGGGTAAAGGGGCAAGCCCCACCAGCCTACCAGAAGGCTTGAAACCACCCCCTACAGTCCTCAGCCCCTTCGCTAGTTGCTTTGGGGCTTGTTAAATAGTTCAGGTCCAGGTCACGGCTTCAGCACCCACAGACCCGGAGCCCAAACCCAAATAATTATTCAGGATCTGGGTCTGTGTTTTGGAAAATATGCAAAACTGCTTGATTGACAGCTGAAGCAGCCAATCAAGCAGTTTCCTAGGTCGCTGGCCTCCTGCCCTTCCTGTTAAAATCCCAGCCCTTTCCTGTGTCCCCTGCTGGATTTTTGTACCTCGTGCCTCAGAAAAAGCTTGTCCCTTATGCCTAGCGCTCATTTTATGAATTCCCATTATGACCCCGGTTCCGTCCCTGAATACGCTCCTTTGCTTCCTGCCCTGACCTTCTGTTTTGCCTTTGACGTTGATCCGCTGCTGCCTGTCTCGACCTCCTGCCTGTCCCCGACCACGGCTCTGCCTGACGACTCTGTACCTCACCTTGGCCGCCACCAATGACAAACTCCTGTGGAGCGACCTGGTTGTAGGACGCAGCAGTAATTCCAACCTGCTTTGCGGCGGCTCTGGTGAAAACTTGTAGCCACTTACACTCCGCCCCTAGGTGTCTGCTTATGTCATCTTCCACGGTGGTCCAGGGGCTCCACTACCCCAGAAGGATGAAGATAGTCCTTTTGTCAGAATATATTGCGCTATTATACCTAGTTGAGAAAATTCTTGTTTTCAGAGAATTTTATTCCTTTATTCTTAGTAAGAAAATTGTGGTCATTGAGAATAGCTCACACTAATACATATGTAACCCCTGCTAAGAGCACAACATGTGAACAGGGAGAGAGACCTCATGTGCAGTAGAGAGTCCTGCACTGAGAGTGACACAGCAGAGGACTAGAGACAGCCCAGCAGCTCAGTTCCAGAGGAGAAGAGAACCTGCTGGAGAAGCTTCACCTCTGCACCACAACCCCTAGAGGAGAGGACCTGCTGGAGAAGCTTCACCTCTGCACCACAACCCCTAGAGGAGAAGACCTGCTGGAGAAGCTTCACCTCTGCACCACAACCCCTAGAGGAGAGGACCTGCTGGAGAAGCTTCACCTCTGCACCACAACCCCTAGAGGAGAGGACCTGCTGGGGAAACTTCACCTCTGCACCACAACCCCTAGAGGAGAAGAGAGCCTGCTGGGGAAGCTTCACCTCTGCACCACAACCCCTAGAGAAGAACAGAACCTGCTGGAGAAGCTTCACCTCTGCACCACAACCCCTAGAGGAGAAGACCTGCTGGAGAAGCTTCACCTCTGCACCACAACCCCTAGATGAGAAGACCTGCTGGAGAAGCTTCACCTCTGCACCACAACCCCTAGATGAGAAGAGAACCTGCTGGGGAAGCTTCACCTCTGCACCACACCCCCTAGAGGAGAAGAGAACCTGCTGGAGAAGCTTCACCTCTGCACCACAACGCCTAGAGGAGAAGACCTGCTGGGGAAGCTTCACCTCTGCACCACAACCCCTAGAGGAGAGGACCTGCTGGGGAAGCTTCACCTCTGCACCACAACCCCTAGAGGAGAGGACCTGCTGGGGAAGCTTCACCTCTGCACCACAACCCCTAGAGGAGAAGACCTGCTGGGGAAGCTTCACCTCTGCACCACAACCCCTAGAGGAGAAGACCTGCTGGAGAAGCTTCACCTCTGCACCACAACCCCTAGAGGAGAAGACCTGCTGGAGAAGCTTCACCTCTGCACCACAACCCCTAGAGGAGAGGACCTGCTAGAAAAGCTTCACCTCTGCACCACAGCCCCAGGGGAGAGGACCTGCTGGGGAAGCTTCACCTCTGCACCACAGCCCCAGAGGAGAGGACCTGCTGGGGAAGCTTCACCTCTGTACCACAACCCATAGAGGAAAAGAGCTGCTGGGGAAGCTTCACCTCTGCACCACAACCCCTAGAGGAGAAGACCTGCTGGAGAAGCTTCACCTCTGCACCACAACCCCTAAAGGAGAACACCTGCTGGGGAAGCTTCACCTCTGCACCACAGCCCCAGAGGAGAGGACCTGCTGGGGAAGCTTCACCTCTGTACCACAACCCCTAGAGGAGAGGACCTGCTGGAGAAGCTTCACCTCTGCACCACAACCCCTAGAGGAGAGGACCTGCTGGGGAAGCTTCACCTCTGCATCACAGCCCCAGAGGAGAGGACCTGCTGGGGAAGCTTCACCTCTGCACCACAACCCCTAGAGGAGAAGACCTGCTGGGGAAGCTTCACCTCTGCACCACAACCCCTAGAGGAGAAGACCTGCTGGGGAAGCTTCACCTCTGCTCCACAGCCCCTAGAGGAGAAGACCTGCTGGGGAAGCTTCACCTCTGCACCACAACCCCTAGAGGAGAGGACCTGCTGGAGAAGCTTCACCTCTGCACCACAACCCCTAGAGGAGAGGACCTGCTGAAGAAGCTTCACCTCTGCACCACAACCCCTAGAGGAGAGGACCTGCTGGGGAAACTTCACCTCTGCACCACAACCCCTAGAGGAGAAGACCTGCTGGAGAAGCTTCACCTCTGCACCACAACCCCTAAATGAGAAGAGAGCCTGCTGGGGAAGCTTCACCTCTGCACCACAACCCCTAGAGAAGAACAGAACCTGCTGGAGAAGCTTCACCTCTGCACCACAACCCCTAGAGGAGAAGACCTGCTGGAGAAGCTTCACCTCTGCACCACAACCCCTAGATGAGAAGACCTGCTGGAGAAGCTTCACCTCTGCACCACAACCCCTAGATGAGAAGACCTGCTGGAGAAGCTTCACCTCTGCACCACAACCCCTAAATGAGAAGAGAACCTGCTGGGGAAGCTTCACCTCTGCACCACAACCCCTAGAGGAGAAGACCTGCTGGAGAAGCTTCACCTCTGCACCACAACCCCTAGAGGAGAAGACCTGCTGGAGAAGCTTCACCTCTGCACCACAACCCCTAGAGGAGAGGACCTGCTGTAGAAGCTTCACCTCTGCACCACAGCCCCAGAGGAGAGGACCTGCTGGGGAAGCTTCACCTCTGCACCACAGCCCCAGAGGAGAGGACCTGCTGGGGAAGCTTCACCTCTGTACCACAACCCATAGAGGAAAAGACCTGCTGGGGAAGCTTCACCTCTGCACCACAACCCCTAGAGGAGAAGACCTGCTGGAGAAGCTTCACCTCTGCACCACAACCCCTAAAGGAGAACACCTGCTGGGGAAGCTTCACCTCTGCACCACAGCCCCAGAGGAGAGGACCTGCTGGGGAAGCTTCACCTCTGTACCACAACCCCTAGAGGAGAGGACCTGCTGGAGAAGCTTCACCTCTGCACCACAACCCCTAGAGGAGAGGACCTGCTGGGGAAGCTTCACCTCTGCATCACAGCCCCAGAGGAGAGGACCTGCTGGGGAAGCTTCACCTCTGCACCACAACCCCTAGAGGAGAAGACCTGCTGGGGAAGCTTCACCTCTACACCCCAGCCCCAGAGGAGAGGACCTGCTGGGGAAGCTTCACCTCTGCACCACAACCCCTAGAGGAGAGGACCTGCTGGGGAAGCTTCGCCTTTGCACCACAGCCCCAGAGGAGAGGACCTGCTGGAGAAGCTTCACCTCTGCACCACAACCCCTAGAGGAGAAGACCTGCTGGAGAAGCTTCACCTCTGCACCACAACCCCTAGAGGAGAGGACCTGCTGGAGAAGCTTCACCTCTGCACCACAACCCCTAGAGGAGAAGACCTGCTGGAGAAGCTTCACCTCTGCACCACAACCCCTAGAGAAGAAGACCTGCTGGAGAAGCTTCACCTCTGCACCACAACCCCTAGAGGAGAGGACCTGCTGGAGAAGCTTCACCTCTGCACCACAACCCCTAGAGGAGAAGACCTGCTGGAGAAGCTTCACCTCTGCACCACAACCCCTAGAGGAGAGGACCTGCTGGGGAAGCTTCACCTCTGCACCACAGCCCCAGAGGAGAGGACCTGTCCTTCCCTTCTGTATATAGTGTCTGATGATGTCCTCCCCCTCAGTATATAGTGTCTGATGATGTCCTCCCCCTCTGTATATAGTGTCTGATGATGTCCTCCCCCTCTGTGTATAGTGTCTGATGATGTCCTCTCCCTCTGTATATAGTGTCTGATGATGTGCTCTCCCTCTGTATATAGTGGCTGATGATGTCCTCTCCCTCTGTATATAGTGTCTGATGATGTCCTCCCCCTCAGTATAAAGTGTCTGATGATGTCCTCCCCCTCTGTGTATAGTGTCTGATGATGTCCTCTCCCTCTGTATATAGTGTCTGATGATGTGCTCTCCCTCTGTATATAGTGGCTGATGATGTCCTCTCCCTCTGTATATAGTGTCTGATGATGTCCTCCCCCTCTGTATATAGTGTCTGATGATGTCCTCCCCCTCTGTATATAATGTATGATGATGTCCTCCCCCTCTGTATATAGTGTCTGATGATGTCCTCTCCCTCTGTATATAATGTATGATGATGTCCTCCCCCTCTGTATATAGTGTCTGATGATGTCCTCCCCCTCTGTATATAATGTATGATGATGTCCTCCCCCTCTGTATATAGTGTCTGATGATGTCCTCCCCCTCTGTATATAATGTATGATGATGTCCTCCCCCTCTGTATATAATGTATGATGATGTCCTCCCCCTCTGTATATAGTGTCTGATGATGTCCTCCCCCTCTGTATATAGTGTCTGATGATGTCCTCTCGCTCTGTATATAGTGTCTGATGATGTCCTCTCCCTCTATATATAGTGTCTGATGATGTCCTCCCCTCTGTATATAGTGTCTGATGATGTCCTCTCGCTCTGTATATAGTGTCTGATGATGTCCTCTCCCTCTGTATATAGTGTCTGATGATGTCCTCTCTCTATATATATATAGTGTCTGATGATGTCCTCCCCTCTGTATATAGTGTCTGATGATGTCCTCTCGCTCTGTATATAGTGTCTGATGATGTCCTCTCCCTCTGTATATAGTGTCTAATGATGTCCTCCCCCTCTGTATATAGTGTCTGATGATGTCCTCCCCTATGTATATAGTGTCTGATGATGTCACCCCCTCTGTATATAGTGTCTGATGATGTCCTCTCGCTCTGTATATAGTGTCTGATGATGTCCTCCCCTCTGTATATAGTGTCTGATGATGTCCTCTCGCTCTGTATATAGTGTCTGATGATGTCCTCTCCCTCTGTATATAGTGTCTGATGATGTCCTCTCTCTATATATATATAGTGTCTGATGATGTCCTCCCCTCTGTATATAGTGTCTGATGATGTCCTCTCGCTCTGTATATAGTGTCTGATGATGTCCCCTCCCTCTGTATATAGTGTCTGATGATGTCCTCCCCCTCTGTATATAGTGTCTGATGATGTCCTCCCCCTCTGTATATAGTGTCTGATGATGTCCTCCCCCTCTGTATATAGTGTCTGATGATGTCCTCTCCCTCTGTATATAGTGTCTGATGATGTCCTCTCCCTCTGTATATAGTGTCTGATGATGTCCACCCCTCTGTATATAGTGTCTGATGATGTCCTCTCCCTCTGTATATAGTGTCTGATGATGTCCTCCCCCTCTGTATATAGTGTCTGATGATGTCCTCCCCCTCTGTATATAGTGTCTGATGATGTCCTCCCCTCTGTATATAGTGTCTGATGATGTCCTCCCCCTCTGTATATAGTGTCTGATGATGTCCTCCCCCTCTGTATATAGTGTCTGATGATGTCCTCCCCCTCTGTATATAGTGTCTGATGATGTCCTCCCCCTCTGTATATAGTGTATGACGATGTCCTCCCCCTCTGTATGTACTGTCTTTTGATGTCCTCCCTCTCAGTATATAGTGTATAATGTTGTCCTCCCCCTCTGTATATAGTGTCTGATGATGTCCTCCCCCTCTGTATATAGTGTCTGATGATGTCCTCCCCTCTGTATATAGTGTATGATTATGTCCTCCCCCTCTGTATATACTGTCTGATGATGTCCTCCCCCTCTGTATATACTGTCTGATGATGTCCTCCCCCTCTGTATGTACTGTCTTTTGATGTCCTCCCTCTCAGTATATAGTGTATAATGTTGTCCTCCCCCTCTGTATATAGTGTCTGATGATGTCCTCCCCCTCTGTATATAGTGTCTGATGATGTCCTCCCCTCTGTATATAGTGTCTGATGATGTCCTCCCCTCTGTATATAGTGTATGATGATGTCCTCCCCCTCTGTATATACTGTCTTTTGATGTCCTCCCCCTCAGTATATAGTGTATAATGTTGTCCTCCCCCTCTGTATATAGTGTCTGATGATGTCCTCCCCCTCTGTATATAGTGTCTGATGATGTCCTCCCCTCTGTATATAGTGTCTTTTGATGTCCTCCCCCTCAGTATATAGTGTATAATGTTGTCCTCCCCCTCTGTATATAGTGTGATGATGTCCTCCCCTCTGTATATAGTGTCTGATGATGTCCTCCCCTCTTTATATAGTGTATGATGATGTCCTCCCCCTCTGTATATAGTGTATAATGTTGTCCTCCCCCTCTGTATATATTGTCTGATGATGTCCTCTCCCTCTGTATATAGTGTCTGATGATGTCCTCTCCCTCTGTATATAGTGTGATGATGTCCTCCCCTCTGTATATAGTGTGTGATGATATCCTCACCCTCTGTATATAGTGTCTGATGATGTCATCCCCCTCTGTATATAGTGTCTGATGATGTCCTCCCCTCTGTATATAGTGTCTGATGATGTCCTCCCCCTCTGTATATAGTGTCTGATGATGTCCTCCCCCTCTGTATATAGTGTCTGATGATGTCCTCCCCTCTGTATATAGTGTCTGATGATGTCCTCCCCTCTGTATATAGTGTATGATGATGTCCTCCCCCTCTGTATGTACTGTCTTTTGATGTCCTCCCCCTCAGTATATAGTGTATAATGTTTTCCTCCCCCTCTGTATATAGTGTCTGATGATGTCCTCCCCCTCTGTATATAGTGTCTGATGATGTCCTCCCCCTCTGTATATAGTGTCTGATGATGTCCTCCCCTCTGTATATAGTGTCTTTTGATGTCCTCCCCCTCAGTACATAGTGTATAATGTTGTCCTCCCCCTCTGTATATAGCGTCTGATGATGTCCTCCCCTCTGTATATAGTGTATGATGATGTCCTCCCCCTCTGTATATAGTGTATAATGTTGTCCTCCCCCTCTGTATATAGTGTCTGATGATGTCCTCTCCCTCTGTATATAGTGTGATGATGTCCTCCCCTCTGTATATAGTGTGTGATGATATCCTCACCCTCTGTATAGTGTCTGATGATGTCCTCCCCTCTGTATATAGTGTCTGATGATGTCCTCCCCCTCTGTATATAGTGTCTGATGATGTCCTCTCCCTCTGTATATAGCGTCTGATGATGTCCTCCCCTCTGTATATAGTGTATGATGATGTCCTCCCCCTCTGTATATAGTGTATAATGTTGTCCTCCCCCTCTGTATATAGTGTCTGATGATGTCCTCTCCCTCTGTATATAGTGTGATGATGTCCTCCCCTCTGTATATAGTGTGTGATGATATCCTCACCCTCTGTATATAGTGTCTGATGATGTCCTCCCCTCTGTATATAGTGTCTGATGATGTCCTCCCCTCAGTGTATAGTGTCTGATGATGTCCTCCCCTCTGTATATAGTGTCTGATGATGTCCTCCCCTCTGTATATAGTGTCTGATGATATCCTCCCCCTCTGTATATAGTGTCTTTTGATGTCCTCCCCCTCAGTATATAGTGTATAATGTTATCCTCCCCCTCTGTATATAGTGTCTGATGATGTCCTCCCCTCTGTATATAGTGTCTTTTGATGTCCTCCCCCTCTGTATATAGTGTCTGATGATATCCTCCCCCTCTGTATATAGTGTCTGATGATGTCATCTCCCCTCTGTATATAGTGTGTGATGATGTCATCTCCCCTCTGTATATAGTGTGTGATGATGTCCTCCCCCTCTGTATATAGTGTGTGATGATGTCCTCCCCTCTATATATAGTGTGACAGGGACTGATGTGACAAGCTCTGTGCAGTGCTGTGTAATCTGTGTTCGCTTTATGAATATAATTATTATTATTTCTATTCTTTCATCTTCATCTGTATTTATTGTTTGGTAATTTGATTTCTGGCTTCTTTGAACAGATACGATGCAATCAACCAAGAATTTACCACATGTTTCTAGGGAAATTATATGACATTTTCTAGATGCCAATGTTTTTGGGAATCTTGTAGGGATGTTATATCGGGCAGAGCTCCAGTTGATGGGGGTAGGGTCAGGCTTTTGTTTTATGTTTCCACCTTGTGGCCATTTTGTGGTACTACAACACTGTCAGGGTGGGAAGAACAAGATGCAATGTTTTCAGAATTACATGTCAGATTCAGAGGATATCCGCACTCAAAATGAAGCAAAGTTTCCGTGTAGTTAATAACATGATCCGATTCCTCCGTCCCCTTCCCCAGGTATAAGAACACAGACAATGTAATGACATGTATCCGTTTATTTCATGATGGAGGATGAGTCTTCCCTCTACAGATCCATCTCTGCAGGTTACTCATAGTCTATACATCTCTCCGCTCCCATCTCACTGATCTGTAATGTAACAATTGTAAGGATAGTAAATTCTGGGTATCTGATGTTGGCATCTGTCGGCATCTCAGCGTTGGCACTCACCATTTACAATGCGCTTTACATTCCTTCTCTGAGTAGAAGTTGTTCCCATTTCCTTGGCAGCCGCTATATTCAAAGTTGATGCACCTTCCCTGAGCAGCGTCATATGCCCATCGCGGTACGAGCGCCTTGCAGGACCCTCGGACTATAGGTAAGTGACAGGCAGCTGCAAGAGAGATGATCAAGAGTATAGACTATAGGGTGTTATCATTCTATAGTGTGGATTATGGGTATGGGTGGGATGCAGTGGGTAGGGATCTGCTTGTACATGTGGGGCCTCCATGTCCTAGAAGCTTTACAATGAACATGTTGGACAGAGCCTCCTGTTTCATAGTGGTGGTGCTGTTCCTATGCTCCTATGCTCTTGCTGCTTAGTAAAGTTGTTCATGTTTCTAGTTGCCATATCTGAACCCCCCAGGTCATGGAGGAGGAGCTGTAGAATAAGCTGCTGTGATTCTCCATACATTGAAACTCATTTTTAAGTTCGCCAATAATAATCTGGATGACCCAGAAGAGACAAGAGAGAAGGTCATGTGCTCAGTGTAACCTTTTTTTGTATCCGCTCCATTTAAGTTCCTGTAGGAACAAGATGGATTAGGACAACCCAAAGAACATCGCCCCAGCCTGGGGGTGGACACATCGGGGGCATTTACTATCCCCCTTCAAATGAAAACCGGTAGAAATTCTTTTTCCCCTAGTTGCACCTCTTACGCTTTATCTATGAAGTATTGCCACCACAATTTTGGAGTTTTTTTCCCCATTCATGTCTTTTTTTGGGTGCAAAATTGTGGTGCCGCTTCAGCAATTTTCTGGTGCTTCTATTGTTCAGACTTGTACAAATAAAAACTGGTCTAGGGAGGTCTATTTCACCTTCATGAAAGTGAAGACAGTGCTAAACCATATTTTTTATGTGCGCTAAATATTTAATCCCTTGTGCCACAAACTTACATCCCACTGAAAAATATAGCACATTCCTAGCACCACCCTGCGCCATGATTAATACCTAACCCCCATCATACTTTGGTGCTGCTTTTCTGCAAACAGAATATAATGGGGCACATTTACTTACCCGGTCCCTGCGTGATCCCCGATCCGGACTGTCCGACGAGGATGCACTCTGCCGTGATTCATGAAGATCTTGCGCCCGATATCCTGCATGTGTCGCTACCCGGCTCAGGTCCCCGGAGTTCACCTTCTTCCTCCCGGTGCATGTACACAATTTTTAAATTAAATCCTGTGGTTTGTCCGAATCCTTCAGATTGTCAGACAGACCCCCCCCCCCCAAATTGTGCTGCATGAAAGCCGACGCGATTGCGACAAAATCCGATCGCGTGCACCACTTTCAAAGTAGATGGAAGGTATTAGTTTGACATACACAAATATTTGTTACTGCTGTGATTAGAATGGTCCACACTGATACAATGGGGCTCATTTACTAAGGGTCCACAGAGCGCATTTAACATGTGTTTTTGGCGCAGCTGCGCCGGCTTTCACACAACACAAATCGGGGTGGGCCGTTGGGCGATCCAACAGATTTGGACAACGCACGGGATTTAACATCGCAAATTGTGTCGCAAGATCGGCGCTTAAATGCACCGGGAAGAAGAAGGTGAACTCCGGCGGACCTCAGCGGGGGACGCACGATCTTAGTGAATCGTGGCAGACCCGAATCCTTGTCAGACAACGCACAGCGGGGATCGTGACGGGACGGGTAAGTAAATGTGCCCCATTGTAGCAAAAGCTCAGCTTCAGATCACCCTTTTGTTAACTTCATTCACTGGCAGCAAGCAGAGATCTTAAAAGTTATGACTAATTGAAACACTATGGCCCAGCTTTACTAAAGCCCCTGCGCTAGTTTTCTGTCGGACTTTGCACCTTCTTTTATGGTATATTATTTGCCGGAGACCCTTTGTGTCGCGGCTGCGATATTCCCCACACGGTTTGGTGCTCAGTTGGCCCGGGCGCCAGATTAAGAGTTGGTGCAGTCTGTCGGTGCAGTGCAGGGGGCGTCAGATTCATGAAGAACAGGCGCCAGAAATCCTGAATCTGGCGCCCCCTGCACACTACAAAGGACACTGTACTGGTCTTAGTGAATGTGCTCCAAAATCTTTTGCATTGGATGTGAGATGATGGAGTGACACTTACCTGAGCCGATGTTTTTATAGGAGATGTCATTTGTTGATTCATTCTCTACATCATTCCCCGCTGCTCTCTGAGATCTCTAACAAAGGAGAAATAACACCAGGTCAGTCTGTGTAATGTGCTCTGCTTGCCGTCAATGAATGGAAGCATTTATTACATATCCCCCACTGTCACACAGCTTGTCCTAAGCCCCTGCATCTATGTGACACGTGATAAGCTGAGCAATATGGAGGCTACGAGGGTCTTTTCTTGGGTTCATGAAGGTGGAGCACCTCAGACTATCCATGAAATCCTAATCTGACACTTCTGGTGCTGGAACGATGTTTTCAACATCTATGGAATGAATGGAAAATCCTATGAAATGTAAAAGTGGATCCCAATCTGATCCATAGGAGGGCGCTGATGCCTCATCCCTCCCCTCCCCCATGATATGTGATGTTTCATTGTATCACTGATCTGTTTCCAGTCACTGACAGTAAGCAGAGATGTTGGAAAATGTGAAATATCAAAAAACTGGAATGTTATAAAATTCTACTAAATCTACAGAGGAGAGGATTTACCCCCAGTCCGGACCCTTCATTATATAAGGAGATAGGAGCCGCTCTGTAATAGGGGGATACTGGGGGGAGGGGATATATGATCAACACTCTAGTATAAAGGGAAGAATCTCAGTATATTAACCCTTTATGACACCCTATAGATCTCCCGCAGTCATCTCTGGGATCTTACCCTATTGGGGACGGGGTCTTCACTCAGGACGGGGGTCACAGTCAGTAAGAGCAGGAGGGGAGGCAGGAGACACAGATAAAGCTTCATCCTGATGGTCCTCGGTCCAGTATAACCCGGTCTATTTACAACGTGACTAATAAAGTAGCGATACAAATAAAAAACATTTAAAACGTAACCATTTCCCTAGAATGGAAACTTAAAGTGATCAACATATTTGTAAATATGTTTGACTTTTGACATCACATACAATGATTGCTGTGAATCGGATCGATATGATATCAATGAAAGCGTCAGCTCCTCCCACAAATAAACGTAATAAAACCTCGACAAATATTTTATCTCATGCTCCGTATTTGAAGATCACAGTGAAAGACGCCATAACAAGAACTTTACAATATTTCCCACTAAACAGAACCCTTCCCAGGGACTTCCATGTGGCTGAGAAGATGAGGGACCTCCTGCTCTGCTGGGGGGACTGACACTCACCTCTGTCTGAATCCTGGTGGGCTGGGGTGACAGATTTCAGCTGCTCCACAGAGTTTATATAAGAGGTTAACGTCTTCTTTTTTAACTAATAAGATGTCAGGTGGGTCATGTGGTGTCAGGAGGTGTCAGGTGCAGTCAGGTGGTGGCAGGAGGTGTCAGGTGCAGTCAGGTGGAGGCAGGAGGTGTCAGGTGGGGTCATGTGGTGTCAGGAGGTGTTAGGTGCAGTCATGTGGTGGCAGGAGGTGTCTGAAGTGAAAAAGCATTAAATTGGCATAAAATTGGCAGCCAGCATAAGCTATATTCTAAGCGCAGGAGACACTGACACATTGTAATGTAATGCACTTTGGTTTGTTTTACTCATTAAAGTTTAAAGTATTTGTAGTGATTACACTTGACTGAAGAATGACTAGTGGTTGTGACTATGCTAGACTTAGGGCTGACTGGTGGTAGTCTAGTATATTCACTGCCACCAGTCAGTCCTCAGTCTAGTATAATCACTGCCACCAGTCATTCCTCAGTCTAGTATAATCACTACCACCAGTCAGTCCTCAGTCTAGTATAATAACTGCCACCAGTCAGTCCTCAGTCTAGTATAATCACTACCACCAGTCAGTCCTCAGTCTACTATATTCACTGCCACCAGTCAGTCCTCAGTCCAGCATAATAACTGCCACCAGTCAGTCCTCAGTCTAGTATAATCACTGCCACCAGACATTCCTCAGTCCAGCATAATAACTGCCACCAGTCATTCCTCAGTCTAGTATAATCACTACCACCAGTCAGTCCTCAGTCTAGTATAATCACTGCCACCAGTCAGTCCTCAGTCTAGTATAATCACTGCCACCAGTCAGTCCTCAGTCTAGTATAATCACTACCACCAGTCAGTCCTCAGTCTAGTATAATCACTGCCACCAGTCACTCCTCAGTCTAGTATAATCACTTCCACCAGTCAGTCCTCAGTCTAGTATAATCACTAACACCAGTCATTCCTCAGTCTAGTATAAGCACTGCCACCAGTCAGTCCTCAGTCTAGTATAATCACTGCCACCAGTCAGTCCTCAGTCTAGTATAATCCCTGCCAACAGTCAATCCTCAGTCTAGTATAATCACTGCAACCAGTCAGTCCTCAGTCTAGTATAATCACTGCCACCAGTCAGTCCTCAGTCTAGTATAATCACTGCCACCAGTCAGTCCTCAGTCAAGTATAATCACCACCACCAGTCAGTCCTCAGTCTAGTATAATCACTACCACCAGTCAGTCCTCAGTCTAGTATATTCACTGCCACCAGTCAGTCCTCAGTCCAGCATAATAACTGCCACCAGTCAGTCCTCAGTCTAGGATAATCACTGCCACCAGACATTCCTCAGTCTAGTATAAGCACTGCCACCAGTCAGTCCTCAGTCTAGTAAAATCACTGCCACCAGTCAGTCCTCAGTCTAGTATAATCCCTGCCAACAGTCAATCCTCAGTCTAGTATAATCACTGCCACCAGTCAGTCCTCAGTCTAGTATAATCACTGCCACCAGTCAGTCCTCAGTCTAGTATAATCACTGCCACCAGTCAGTCCTCAGTCTAGTATAATCACTGCCACCAGTCAGTCCTCAGTCTAGTATATTCACTGCCACCAGTCAGTCCTTAGTCTAGTATAATCACTGCCACCAGTCAGTCCTCAGTCTAGTATAATCACTGCCACCAGTCATTCCTCAGTCTAGTATAATCACTACCACCAGTCAGTCCTCAGTCTAGTATAATCACTACCACCAGTCAGTCCTCAGTCTAGTATAATCACTACCACCAGTCAGTCCTCAGTCTAGTATAATCACTACCACCAGTCAGTCCTCAGTCTAGTATAATCGCTACCACCAGTCAGTCCTCAGTCTAGTATAATCACTACCACCAGTCATTGCTCAGACTAGTATAATCACTGCCACCAGTCAGTCCTCAGTCTAGTATAATCGCTACCACCAGTCAGTCCTCAGTCTAGTATAATCACTACCACCAGTCAGTCCTCAGTCTAGTATAATCCCTGCCAACAGTCAATCCTCAGTCTAGTATAATCACTGCCACCAGTCAGTCCTCAGTCTAGTATAATCACTGCCACCAGTCAGTCCTCAGTCTAGTATAATCACTGCCACCAGTCAGTCCTCAGTCTAGTATAATCACTGCCACCAGTCAGTCCTCAGTCTAGTATATTCACTGCCACCAGTCAGTCCTTAGTCTAGTATTAATCACTGCCACCAGTCAGTCCTCAGTCTAGTATAATCACTGCCACCAGTCATTCCTCAGTCTAGTATAATCACTACCACCAGTCAGTCCTCAGTCTAGTATAATCACTACCACCAGTCAGTCCTCAGTCTAGTATAATCACTACCACCAGTCAGTCCTCAGTCTAGTATAATCACTACCACCAGTCAGTCCTCAGTCTAGTATAATCGCTACCACCAGTCAGTCCTCAGTCTAGTATAATCACTACCACCAGTCATTGCTCAGACTAGTATAATCACTGCCACCAGTCAGTCCTCAGTCTAGTATAATCGCTACCACCAGTCAGTCCTCAGTCTAGTATAATCACTACCACCAGTCAGTCCTCAGTCTAGTATAATCACTACCACCAGTCAGTCCTCAGTCTAGTATAATCACTACCACCAGTCAGTCCTCAGTCTACTATAATCACTGCCACCAGTCAGTCCTCAGTCTAGTATATTCACTGCCACCAGTCAGTCCTCAGTCTAGTATAATCACTGCCACCAATCAGTCCTCAGTCTAGTATAATCACTGCCACCAGTCAGTCCTCAGTCTGGTGTAATCACTGCCACCAGTCAGTCCTCAGTCTAGTATAATCACTGCCACCAATCAGTCCTCAGTCGAGTATAATCACTACCACCAGTCATTCCTCAGTCTAGTATAATCACTACCACCAGTCAGTCCTAAGTCTAGTATAATCACTGCCACCAGTCAGTCCTCAGTCTAGTATAATCACTGCCACCAGACATTCCTCAGTCCAGCATAATAACTGCCACCAGTCATTCCTCAGTCTAGTATAAGCACTGCCACCAGTCAGTCCTCAGTCTAGTATAATCCCTGCCAACAGTCAATCCTCAGTCTAGTATAAGCACTGCCACCAGTCAGTCCTCAGTCTAGTATAATCACTGCCACCAGTCAGTCCTCAGTCTAGTTTAATCCCTGCCAACAGTCAATCCTCAGTCTAGTATAATCACTGCCACCAGTCAGTCCTCAATCTAGTATAATCACTGCCACCAGTCAGTCCTCAGTCTAGTATATTCACTGCCACCAGTCAGTCCTTAGTCTAGTATAATCACTGCCACCAGTCAGTCCTCAGTCTAGTATAATCACTGCCACCAGTCAGTCCTCAGTTTAGTATAATCACTGCCACCAGTCAGTCCTCAGTCTAGTATATTCACTTCCCCCAGTCAGTCCTTAGTCTAGTATAATCACTGCCACCAGTCAGTCCTCAGTCTAGTATAATCACTGCCACCAGCCAGTCCTCAGTCTAGTATAATCACTACCACCAGTCAGTCCTCAGTCTAGTATTATCACTACCACCAGTCAGTCCTCAGTCTAGTATAATCACTACCACCAGTCAGTCATCAATCTAGTATAATCACTGCCACCAGTCAGTCCTCAGTCTAGTATAATCACTGCCACCAGTCAGTCCTCAGTCTAGTATAATCACTACCACCAGTCAGTCCTCAGTCTAGTATAATCACTGCCACCAGTCAGTCCTCAGTCTAGTATAATCACTGCCACCAGTCAGTCCTCAGTCTAGTATTATCACTACCACCAGTTTGTCCTCAGTCTAGTATAATCACTGCCACCAGTCAGTCCTCAGTCTAGTATATTCACTGCCACCAGTCAGTCCTCAGTCTAGTATAATCACTACCACCAGTCAGTCCTCAGTCTAGTATAATCACTGCCACCAGTCAGTCCTCAGTCTAGTATAATCACTGCCACCAGTCAGTCCTCAGTCTAGTATAATCACTGCCACCAGTCAGTCCTCAGTCTAGTATAATCACTACCACCAGTCAGTCCTCAGTCTAGTATAATCACTGCCACCAGTCAGTCCTCAGTCTAGTATTATCACTACCACCAGTCAGTCCTCAGTCTAGTATATTCACTGCCACCAGTCAGTCCTCAGTCTAGTATATTCACTGCCACCAGTCAGTCCTCAGTCTAGTATAATCACTGCCACCAGTCAGTCCTCAGTCTAGTATAATCACTGCCACCAGTCAGTCCTCAGTCTAGTATAATCACTGCCACCAGTCAGTCCATAGTCTAGTATAATCACTGCCACCAGTCAGTCCTCAGTCTAGTACAATCACTGCCACCAGTCAGTCCTCAGTCTTGTGCACATTGTGAACTCACATTTTGTTGAGTTTTAATCGGTTGACTAACAGGTGTCACGTTAAAGTCATTAGGTCATTTTGGGCTGCTGCCCATAGCCAACGTTGATGGAGGGGGGTCCATGAATATCAAAACCACTTACCAAGTTAGAGATTCTGCCTGCTGATGCTAGATCAGAGAGGCACATTACTTAGTGGGGGACTGTGTGAGGCACATTACTTAGTGGGGGACTGTGTGAGGCACATTACTTACTGGGGGGCTGTGTGAGGCACATTACTTACTGGGGGGGCTTTGTGAGGCACATTACTTAGTGGGGGGACTGTGTGAGGCACATTACTTAGTGGGGGACTGTGTGAGGCACATTACTTAGTGGGGGGACTGTGTGAGGCACATTACTTAGTGGGGGGCTGTGTGAGGCACATTACTTACTGGGGGGCTGTGTGAGGCACATTACTTACTGGGGGGGCTTTGTGAGGCACATTACTTAGTGGGGGGACTGTGTGAGGCACATTACTTAGTGGGGGGACTGTGTGAGGCACATTACTTACTGGGGGGCTGTGTGAGGCACATTATTTACTGGGGGGCTGTGTGATCACATTACTTAGTGGGGGGCTGTGTGAGGCACATTACTTAGTGGGGGGCTGTGTGAGGCAAATTATTTACTGGGGGGCTGTGTGTGAGGCACATTACTTACTGGGGGCTGTGTGAGGCACATTACTTACTGGGGGGCTGTGTGAGGCACATTACTTACTGGGGGGCTGTGTGATCACATTACTTAGTGGGGTGCTGTGTGAGTCACATTACTTCCTGGGGGGCTGTGTGATCACATTACTTAGTGGAGGGCTGTGTGAGGCACATTACTTACTGGGGGCTGTGTGAGGCACATTACTTACTGGGGGCTGTGTGAGGCACATTACTTAGTGGGGGACTGTGTGATCACATTACTTAGTGGGGGGCTGTGTGTGAGGCACATTACTTACTGGGGGGCTGTGTGAGGCACATTACTTAGTGGGGGACTGTGTGAGGCACATTACTTACTGGGGGCTGTGTGAGGCACATTACTTACTGGGGGCTGTGTGGGGCACTTTTCTTACTGGGGGGCTGTGTGAGGCACATTACTTACTGGGGGGCTGTGTGAGGCACATTACTTACTGGGGGCTGTGTGTGAGGCACATTACTTACTGGGGGGCTGTGTGTGAGGCACATTACTTAGTGGGGGCTGTGTGAGGCACATTACTTAGTGGGGGACTGTGTGAGGCACATTACTTACTGGGGGCTGTGTGTGAGGCACATTACTTACTGGGGGGCTGTGTGTGAGGTACATTACTTACTGGGGGCTGTGTGTGAGGCACATTACTTACTGGGGGGCTGTGTGTGAGGCACATTACTTACTGGGGGGCTGTGTGTGGGCACATTACTTACTGGGGGGCTGTGTGAGGCACATTACTTAGTGGGGGGCTGTGTGTGAGGCACATTACTTACTGGGGGGCTGTGTGAGGCACATTACTTAGTGGGGGACTGTGTGAGGCACATTACTTAGTGGGGGGCTGTGTGAGGCACATTATTTACTGGGGGGCTGTGTGAGGCACATTACTTACTGGGGGGCTGTGTGAGGCACATTACCTACTGGGGGGCTGTGTGAGGCACATTACTTACTGGGGGCTGTGTGAGGCACATTACTTACTGGGGGGCTGTGTGAGGCACATTACTTACTGGGGGGCTGTGTGAGGCACATTACTTAGTGGGGGGCTGTGTGAGGCACATTACATACTGGGGGGCTGTGTGATCACATTACTTACTGGGGGGGCTGTGTGAGGCACATTACTTAGTGGAGGGACTGTGTGAGGCACATTACTTAGTGGAGGGACTGTGTGAGGCACATTACTTAGTGGAGGGACTGTGTGAGGCACATTACTTAGTGGAGGGCTGTGTGAGGCACATTACTTACTGGGGGCTGTGTGAGGCACATTACTTACTGGGGGGCTGTGTGAGGCACATTACTTACTGGGGGCTGTGTGAGGCACATTACTTACTGGGGGCTGTGTGGGGCACTTTTCTTACTGGGGGGCTGTGTGAGGCACATTACTTACTGGGGGCTGTGTGTGAGGCACATTACTTACTGGGGGGCTGTGTGTGAGGCACATTACTTAGTGGGGGCTGTGTGAGGCACATTACTTAGTGGGGGACTGTGTGAGGCACATTACTTACTGGGGGCTGTGTGTGAGGCACATTACTTACTGGGGGGCTGTGTGTGAGGCACATTACTTACTGGGGGGCTGTGTGTGGGCACATTACTTACTGGGGGGCTGTGTGAGGCACATTACTTAGTGGGGGGCTGTGTGAGGCACATTACTTACTGGGGGGCTGTGTGAGGCACATTACTTACTGGGGGGCTGTGTGAGGCACATTACTTACTGGGGGCTGTGTGTGAGGCACATTACTTACTGGGGGGCTGTGTGTGAGGCACATTACTTAGTGGGGGCTGTGTGAGGCACATTACTTAGTGGGGGACTGTGTGAGGCACATTACTTACTGGGGGCTGTGTGTGAGGCACATTACTTACTGGGGGGCTGTGTGTGAGGCACATTACTTACTGGGGGGCTGTGTGTGGGCACATTACTTACTGGGGGGCTGTGTGAGGCACATTACTTAGTGGGGGGCTGTGTGTGAGGCACATTACTTACTGGGGGGCTGTGTGAGGCACATTACTTAGTGGGGGACTGTGTGAGGCACATTACTTACTGGGGGGACTGTGTGAGGCACATTACTTAGTGGGGGGCTGTGTGAGGCACATTATTTACTGGGGGGCTGTGTGAGGCACATTACTTACTGGGGGGCTGTGTGAGGCACATTACCTACTGGGGGGCTGTGTGAGGCACATTACTTACTGGGGGCTGTGTGAGGCACATTACTTACTGGGGGGCTGTGTGAGGCACATTACTTACTGGGGGGCTGTGTGAGGCACATTACTTACTGGGGGGCTGTGTGAGGCACATTACTTACTGGGGGGGCTGTGTGAGGCACATTACTTAGTGGGGGGACTGTGTGAGGCACATTACTTAGTGGAGGGACTGTGTGAGGCACATTACTTAGTGGAGGGCTGTGTGAGGCACATTACTTACTGGGGGGCTGTGTGAGGCACATTACTTACTGGGGGCTGTGTGAGGCACATTACTTACTGGGGGGCTGTGTGAGGCACATTACTTACTGGGGGGCTGTGTGAGGCACATTACTTACTGGGGGGCTGTGTGAGGCACATTACTTAGTGGGGGCTGTGTGATCACATTACTTAGTGGGGGGCTGTGTGAGGCACATTACTTACTGGGGGGCTGTGTGAGGCACATTACTTAGTGGGGGGCTGTGTGAGGCACATTATTTACTGGGGGGCTGTGTGAGGCACATTACTTACTGGGGGGCTATGTGAGGCACATTACTTAGTGGGGGGCTTTGTGAGGCAAATTATTTACTGGGGGGCTGTGTGTGAGGCACATTACTTACTGTGGGGCTGTTCGGGGCACATTACTAGCTGGGGGGGCTGTGTGAGGCACATTACTTACTGGGGGGCTGTGTGAGGCACATTACTTAGTGGGGGGCTGTGTGAGGCACATTACATACTGGGGGGCTGTGTGATCACATTACTTACTGGGGGACTGTGTCGGGCACATTACTTAGTGGAGGGACTGTGTGAGGCACATTACTTAGTGGGGGACTGTGTGATCACATTACTTAGTGGGGGGCTGTGTGTGAGGCACATTACTTACTGGGGGGCTTTGTGAGGCACATTACTTACTGGGGGACTGTGTGGGGCACTTTTCTTACTGGGGGGCTGTGTGTGAGGCACATTACTTACTGGGAGGCTGTGTGAGGCACATTACTTACTGGGGGCTGTGTGTGAGGCACATTATTTACTGGGGGGCTGTGTGAGGCACATTACTTACTGGGGGGCTGTGTGGGGCACTTTTCTTACTGGGGGGCTGTGTGAGGCACATTACTTACTGGGGGGGCTGTGTGAGGCACATTACTTAGTGGGGGGACTGTGTGAGGCACATTACTTAGTGGAGGGACTGTGTGAGGCACATTACTTAGTGGAGGGCTGTGTGAGGCACATTACTTACTGGGGGGCTGTGTGAGGCACATTACTTAGTGGGGGGCTGTGTGAGGCACATTACTTAGTGGGGGGCTGTGTGAGGCACATTACTTAGTGGGGGGCTGTGTGATCACATTACTTAGTGGGGGGCTGTGTGAGGCACATTACTTACTGGGGGGCTGTGTGAGGCACATTACTTACTGGGGGGCTGTGTGAGGCACATTACTTAGTGGGGGGCTGTGTGATCACATTACTTAGTGGGGGGCTGTGTGAGGCACATTACTTACTGGGGGGCTGTGTGAGGCACATTACTTACTGGGGGCTGTGTGAGGCACATTACTTAGTGGGGGACTGTGTGATCACATTACTTAGTGGGGGGCTGTGTGTGAGGCACATTACTTACTGGGGGGCTTTGTGAGGCACATTACTTACTGGGGGGCTTTGTGAGGCACATTACTTAGTGGAGGGCTGTGTGAGGCACATTACTTAGTGGGGGGCTGTGTGAGGCACATTACTTACTGGGGGGCTGTGTGAGGCACATTACTTAGTGGGGGCTGTGTGAGGCACATTACTTAGTGGGGGGCTGTGTGAGGCAGATTACTTACTGGGGGGCTGTGTGAGGCACATTACTTAGTGGGGGACTGTGTGAGGCACATTACTTAGTGGGGGGCTGTGTGAGGCACATTATTTACTGGGGGGCTGTGTGATCACATTACTTACTGGGGGACTGTGTGAGGCACATTACTTAGTGGGGGGCTGTGTGATCACATTACTTAGTGGGGGGCTGTGTGAGGCACATTACTTACTGGGGGGCTGTGTGAGGCACATTACTTACTGGGGGCTGTGTGAGGCACATTACTTAGTGGGGGACTGTGTGATCACATTACTTAGTGGGGGGCTGTGTGTGAGGCACATTACTTACTGGGGGGCTTTGTGAGGCACATTACTTACTGGGGGGCTTTGTGAGGCACATTACTTAGTGGAGGGCTGTGTGAGGCACATTACTTAGTGGGGGGCTGTGTGAGGCACATTACTTACTGGGGGGCTGTGTGAGGCACATTACTTAGTGGGGGCTGTGTGAGGCACATTACTTAGTGGGGGGCTGTGTGAGGCAGATTACTTACTGGGGGGCTGTGTGAGGCACATTACTTAGTGGGGGACTGTGTGAGGCACATTACTTAGTGGGGGGCTGTGTGAGGCACATTATTTACTGGGGGGCTGTGTGATCACATTACTTACTGGGGGACTGTGTGTGATCACATTACTTAGTGGGGGGCTGTGTGAGGCACATTACTTACTGGGGGACTGTGTGAGGCACATTACTTACTGGGGGGTTGTGTGAGGTACATTACTTAGTGGGGGCTGTGTGAGGCACATTACTTAGTGGGGGGCTGTGTGAGGCACATTACTTCATAGTTTATACGGTTGAAAAAAGACACTTGTCCATCAAGTTCAACCAAGGAAGGGAAGGGATTGGATGAGGAAGGGATTTAGGGGAAACAATCCTATATAACATAACCATCAATGTTATTTAGGTGTAAAAAGGCATCTAGACCCTTCTTAAAGCTCTCTGCTGTCCCTACTGTGACCAGCGCCTGAGGCAGGCTATTCCACAGATTGACAGTTCTCATAGTAAAAAAGCCCTGTCGCTTCTGGTGATTAAACCTTGTTTTCTCCAAACGGAGACAGTGCCCCCTTACCACCATATTTTTTGTATGGACCATTCATATATTTAAATAAATTAATCATGTCCCCTCGTAGTCGTCTCTTTTCCAGACTAAATAAATCTAGTTGTTTTAATCTTTCCTCATAACTAAGACCCTCCATACCCCTTATCATTTTTGTGGCTCTACGTTGAACCCTCTCCAGCTCCAGGGCATCCTTTTTATGGACCGGTGCCCAGAACTGAACAGCATATTCCAGGTGTGGCCGAACCAATGCTTTGTATAGTGGTAATATTACATCCCTATCACGAGAGTCCATTCCACTTTTGATACATGACAAGATCCTACTAGCTTTAGAGGCAGCTGATTGACATTGCATGCTGTTATTCAATTTATGATCTACTAGTACCCCCAGGTCCCTCTCAACAAGGGACTCTCCCAGATTTACTCCCCCAAGGACATATTTTGCCTTTGGATTATTGGCCCCCAGGTGCATAACCTTACATTTATCCACATTAAACCTCATTTGCCAAGTGGATGACCAAACATTCAGTCTGTCCAAGTCACCCTGCAGCCTATGAGCATCCTCCATAGACTGTATTACACTACACAGTTTGGTGTCATCTGCAAAAATAGACACAGTGCTATTAATTCCTACCTCTATATCATTAATAAATATATTAAAAAGTAGTGGGCCAAGCACAGAACCCTGAGGTACACCACTCATAACTGGTGACCATTCCGAGTATGAATCATTGACCACAACTCTCTGGATACGATCCTTCAGCCAGTTTTCAATCCAATTGCAAATTATTTCTGCCAAACCAATAGCCCTAATTTTACCCATCAGGCGTCTATGAGGGACAGTGTCAAATGCCTTTGCAAAGTCCAAGAACACAATATCCACAGCTGCTCCTCCATCCAGGCATCTGCTCACCTCTTCATAATGTGTGAGGCGCATTACTTACTGGGGGGTTGTGTGGGGTACATTACTTACTGGGGGGGCGTGATGGGTAACACGCACCTGGTTTTGTTTAAATGCAAGACAAAGTGTGAGCGCAGCCTTTCAGTATTTGGGGAGATTGTTAGGGGCGGCAGCAGGATAACACTGCCAGGGAACCAAGATGTAGGGACAATGAGGAACATAAGATGTGGTGATTCCTAATGGAGAAGATGGAGGAGACGTCACCTGCAGTCACTGGAGGGAAAAAGTAGGGATTTCTCTGGTGTTTCTGTAGCTGTATACACTGTCAGTAAAGTTGTTATGTGAGGGGTTATGTACAGGAGGGGGCATTACTAAAAGAGCACTACATATGTATTGGGGCCCGTGCCCCGGATCTTTTACAACCCTAGCAACGCCCCTGGTGTCTGATGATGTCCTCCCCCTCTGTATATAGTGTCTGATGATGTCCTCCCCCTCTGTATATAGTGTCTGATGATGTCCTCTCCCGCTGTATATAGTCTCTGATGATGTCCTCCCCCTGTGTATATAGTGTCTGATGATGTCCTCCCCCTCTGTATATAGTGTCTGATGATGTCCTCCCCCTCTGTATATAGTGTCTGATGATGTCCTCCCCCTCTGTATATAGTGTCTGATGATGTCCTCCCCTCTGTATATAGTGTCTGATGATGTCCTCCCCCTCTGTATATGGTGTCTGATGATGTTCTCCCTCTGTATATAGTGTCTCATGATGTCCTGCCCCTCTGTATATAGTGTCTGATGATGTCCTCCCCCTGTGTATATATAGCGTCTGATGATGTCCTCCCCCTCTGTATATGGTGTCTGATGATGTTCTCCCTCTGTATATAGTGTCTCATGATGTCCTGCCCCTCTGTATATAGTGTCTGATGATGTCCTCCCCCTGTGTATATAGTGTCTGATGATGTCCTCCTCCTGTGTATATAGTGTCTGATGATGTCCTCTCCCTCTGTATATCGTGTCTGATGATGTCCTCCCCCTCTGTATATAGTGTCTGATGATGTCCTCCCTTTCTGTATACAGTGTCTGATGATGTCCTCCCCCTCTGTATATAGTGTCTGATGATGTCCTCCCCCTCTGTATATAGTGTCTGATGATGTCCTGCCCCTCTGTATATAGTGTCTGATGATGTCCTCCCCCTGTGTATATATAGCGTCTGATGATGTCCTCCCCCTCTGTATATGGTGTCTGATGATGTTCTCCCTCTGTATATAGTGTCTCATGATGTCCTGCCCCTCTGTATATAGTGTCTGATGATGTCCTCCCCCTGTGTATATAGTGTCTGATGATGTCCTCCTCCTGTGTATATAGTGTCTGATGATGTCCTCTCCCTCTGTATATCGTGTCTGATGATGTCCTCCCCCTCTGTATATAGTGTCTGATGATGTCCTCCCTTTCTGTATACAGTGTCTGATGATGTCCTCCCCCTCTGTATATAGTGTCTGATGATGTCCTCCCCCTCTGTATATAGTGTCTGATGATGTCCTCCCCCTCTGTATATAGTGTCTGATGATGTCCTCCCCCTCTGTATATAGTGTCTGATGATGTCCTCCCCTCTGTATATAGTGTCTGATGATGTCCACCCCCTCTGTATATAGTGTCTGATGATGTCCTCCCATCTGTATATAGTTTCTGATGGTGTACTCTCCCTCTGTATATAGTGTCTGATGATGTCCTCCCCCTCTATATATAGTGTCTGATGATGTCCTCCCTTTCTGTATATAGTGTCTGATGATGTCCTCCTCCTCTGTATATAGTGTCTGATGATGTCCCCCCCTCTGTATATGGTGCCTGATGATGTCCTCCCTCTCTGTATATGGTGTCTGATGATGTGCTCCCCCTCTGTATATGGTGTCTGATGATGTCCTCCCTCTCTGTATATGGTGTCTGATGATGTCCTCCCTCTCTGTATATGGTGTCTGATGATGTGCTCCCCCTCTGTATATGGTGTCTGATGATGTGCTCCCTCTCTGTATATGGTGTCTGATGATGTGCTCCCCCTCTGTATATAGTGTCTGATGATATCCTCCCCCTCTGTATATAGTGTCTGATGATGTCCTCGCCCTCTGTATATAGTGTCTGATGATGTCCTCCCCCTCTGTATATAGTGTCTGATGATGTCCTCTCCCTCTGTATATAGTGTCTGATGATGTCCTCCCCCTCTGTATATAGTGTCTGATGATGTCCTCTCCCTCTGTTTTTGGTCTCTGATTTTGTCCTCCCTCTCTGTATATAGTGTCTGATGATGTCCTCCCCCTTTGTATATAGTGTCTGATGATGTCCTCCCCCTCTGTATATAGTGTCTGATGATGTCCTCCCCCTCTCTTTATATTGTCTGATGATGTCCTCCCCCTCTGTGTATAGTGTCTGATGATGTCCTCCCCCTCTGTGTATAGTGTCTGATGATGTCCTTCCCCTCTGTGTATAGTGTCTGATGATGTCCTCCCCCTCTGTGTATAGTGTCTGATGATGTCCTCCCCCTCTGTGTATAGTGTCTGATGATGTCCTCCCCCTCTGTGTATAGTGTCTGATGATGTCCTTCCCCTCTGTGTATAGTGTCTGATGATGTCCTCCCCCTCTGTGTATAGTGTGTGATGATGTCCTCATCCTCTGTATATAGTGTCTGATGATATCCTCTCCCTCTTTATATAGTGTCTGATGATGTCCTCTCCCTCTGTATATAGTGTATGATGATGTCCTCCCCCTCTGTATATAGCGTCTGATGATGTCCCCCCCCTCTGTATATAATGTCTGATGATGTCCTCCCCCTCTGTATATAGTGTCTGATGATGTCCTCTCCCTCTGTATATAGTGTCTGATGATGTCCTCCTCCTCTGTATATAGTGTCTGATGATGTTCTTCCCCTCTGTATATAGTGTCTGATGATGTCCTCTCCCTCTGTATATAGTGCATGATGATGTCCTCCCCCTCTGTGTATAGTGTCTGATGATGTCCTCTCCCTCTGTATATAGTGTATGATGATGTCCTCCCCCTCTGTGTATAGTGTCTGATGATGTCCTCCCCCTCTGTATATAGTGTCTGATGATGTCCTCCCCCTCTGTGTATAGTGTCTAATGATGTCCTCTCCCTCTGTATATAGTGTCTGATGATGTCCTCCCCCTCTGTGTATAGTGTCTGATGATGTCCTCTCCCTCTGTATATAGTGTCTGATGATGTCCTCCCCCTCTGTATATAGTGTCTGATGATGTCCTCTCCCTCTGTATATAGTGTCTGATGATGTCCTCCCCCTATGTATATTGTGTCTGATGATGTCCTCTCCCTCTGTATATAGTGTCTGATGATGTCCTCCCCCTCTGTATATAGTGTCTGATGATGTCCTCCCCCTCTGTATATGGTGTCTGATGATGTCCTCCCCCTCTGTGTATAGTGTCTGATGATGTCCTCCCCCTCTGTGTATAGTGTCTGATGATGTCCTCCCCCTCTGTGTATAGTGTCTGATGATGTCCTTCCCCTCTGTGTATAGTGTCTGATCATGTCCTCCCCATCTGTGTATAGTGTTAGATGATGTCCTCCCCCTCTGTGTATAGTGTGTGATGATGTCCTCCCCCTCTGTATATAGTGTCTGATGATATCCTCTCCCTCTTTATATAGTGTCTGATGATGTCCTTCCCCTCTGTGTATAGTGTTAGATGATGTCCTCCCCCTCTGTATATGGTGTCTGATGATGTCCTCCCCCTCTGTGTATAGTGTCTGATGATGTCCTCCCCCTCTGTGTATAGTGTCTGATGATGTCCTCCCCCTCTGTGTATAGTGTCTGATGATGTCCTCCCCCTCTGTGTATAGTGTCTGATGATGTCCTCCCCATCTGTGTATAGTGTCTGATGATGTCCTCCCCATCTGTGTATAGTGTTAGATGATGTCCTTCCCCTCTGTGTATAGTGTGTGATGATGTACCCCCCTCTGTATATAGTGTCTGATGATGTCCTCTCCCTCTGTATATAGTGTATGATGATGTCCTCCCCCTCTGTATATAGCGTCTGATGATGTCCTCCCCCTCTGTATATAATGTCTGATGATGTCCTCCCCCTCTGTATATAGTGTCTGATGATGTCCTCTCCCTCTGTATATAGTGTCTGATGATGTCCTCCTCCTCTGTATATAGTGTCTGATGATGTTCTTCCCCTCTGTATATAGTGTCTGATGATGTCCTCCCCCTCCGTATATAATGTCTGATGATGTCCTCCCCCTCTGTATATGGTGTCTGATGATGTCCTCCCCCTCTGTGTATAGTGTCTGATGATGTCCTCCCCCTCTGTGTATAGTGTCTGATGATGTCCTCCCCCTCTGTGTATAGTGTCTGATGATGTCCTTTCCCTCTGTGTATAGTGTCTGATCATGTCCTCCCCATCTGTGTATAGTGTTAGATGATGTCCTCCCCCTCTGTGTATAGTGTGTGATGATGTCCTCCCCCTCTGTATATAGTGTCTGATGATATCCTCTCCCTCTTTATATAGTGTCTGATGATGTCCTTCCCCTCTGTGTATAGTGTTAGATGATGTCCTCCCCCTCTGTATATGGTGTCTGATGATGTCCTCCCCCTCTGTGTATAGTGTCTGATGATGTCCTCCCCCTCTGTGTATAGTGTCTGATGATGTCCTCCCCCTCTGTGTATAGTGTCTGATGATGTCCTCCCCCTCTGTGTATAGTGTCTGATGATGTCCTCCCCATCTGTGTATAGTGTCTGATGATGTCCTCCCCATCTGTGTATAGTGTTAGATGATGTCCTCCCCCTCTGTGTATAGTGTGTGATGATGTACCCCCCTCTGTATATAGTGTCTGATGATGTCCTCTCCCTCTGTATATAGTGTCTGATGATGTCCTCTCCCTCTGTATATAGTGTATGATGATGTCCTCCCCCTCTGTATATAGCGTCTAATGATGTCCTCCCCCTCTGTATATAATGTCTGATGATGTCCTCCCCCTCTGTATATAGTGTCTGATGATGTCCTCTCCCTCTGTATATAGTGTCTGATGATGTCCTCCTCCTCTGTATATAGTGTCTGATGATGTTCTTCGCCTCCGTATATAATGTCTAATGATGTCCTCCCCCTCTGTATATAGTGTCTGATGATGTCCTCTCCCTCTGTATATAGTGTCTGATGATGTCCTCCCCCTCTGTATATAATGTCTGATGATGTCCTCCCCCTCTGTATATAGTGTCTGATGATGTCCTCTCCCTCTGTATATAGTGTCTGATGATGTCCTCCTCCTCTGTATATAGTGTCTGATGATGTCCTCCCCCTCTGTATATAGCGTCTGATGATGTCCTCCCCCTCTGTATATAATGTCTGATGATGTCCTCCCCCTCTGTATATAGTGTCTGATGATGTCCTCTCCCTCTGTATATAGTGTCTGATGATGTCCTCCCCCTCTGTATATAGTGTCTGATGATGTCCTCTCCCTCTGTATATAGTGTCTGATGATGTCCTCCCCCTCTGTATATAGTGTATGATGATGTCCTCCCCCTCTGTATATAGCGTCTGATGATGTCCTCCCCCTCTGTATATAATGTCTGATGATGTCCTCCCCCTCTGTATATAGTGTCTGATGATGTCCTCTTCCTCTGTATATAGTGTCTGATAATGTCCTCCTCCTCTGTACATAGTGTCTGATGATGTTCTTCCCCTCTGTATATAGTGTCTGATGATGTCCTCTCCCTCTGTATATAGTGTATGATGATGTCCTCCCCCTCTGTGTATAGTGTCTGATGATGTCCTCTCCCTCTGTATATAGTGTATGATGATGTCCTCCCCCTCTGTGTATAGTGTCTGATGATGTCCTCCCCCTCTGTATATGGTGTCTGATGATGTCCTGCCCCTCTGTGTATAGTGTCTGATGAAGTCCCCCCCCTCTGTGTATAGTGTCTGATGATGTCCTCCCCCTCTGTGTATAGTGTCTGATGATGTCCTTCCCCTCTGTGTATAGTGTCTGATGATGTCCTCCCCATCTGTGTATAGTGTTAGATGATGTCCTCCCCCTCTGTGTATAGTGTGTGATGATGTCCTCCCCCTCTGTATATAGTGTCTGATGATGTCCTCTCCCTCTTTATATAGTGTCTGATGATGTCCTTCCCCTCTGTGTATAGTGTTAGATGATGTCCTCCCCCTCTGTATATGGTGTCTGATGATGTCCTCCCCCTCTGTGTATAGTGTCTGATGATGTCCTCCCCCTCTGTGTATAGTGTCTGATGATGTCCTCCCCCTCTGTGTCTAGTGTCTGATGATGTCCTTCCCCTCTGTGTATAGTGTCTGATGATGTCCTCCCCATCTGTGTATAGTGTTAGATGATGTCCTCCCCCTCTGTGTATAGTGTGTGATGATGTACCACCCTCTGTATATAGTGTCTGATGATGTCCTCTCCCTCTGTATATAGTGTCTGATGATGTCCTCTCCCTCTGTATATAGTGTATGATGATGTCCTCCCCCTCTGTATATAGCGTCTGATGATGTCCTCCCCCTCTGTATATAATGTCTGATGATGTCCTCCCCCTCTGTATATAGTGTCTGATGATGTCCTCTCCCTCTGTATATAGTGTCTGATGATGTCCTCCCCATCTGTGTATAGTGTCTGATGATGTCCTCCCCATCTGTGTATAGTGTTAGATGATGTCCTCCCCCTCTGTGTATAGTGTGTGATGATGTACCCCCCTCTGTATATAGTGTCTGATGATGTCCTCTCCCTCTGTATATGGTGTCTGATGATGTCCTCCCCCTCTGTGTATAGTGTCTGATGATGTCCTCCCCCTCTGTGTATAGTGTCTGATGATGTCCTCCCCCTCTGTGTATAGTGTCTGATGATGTCCTCCCCCTCTGTGTATAGTGTCTGATGATGTCCTCCCCATCTGTGTATAGTGTCTGATGATGTCCTCCCCATCTGTGTATAGTGTTAGATGATGTCCTCCCCCTCTGTGTATAGTGTGTGATGATGTACCCCCCTCTGTATATAGTGTCTGATGATGTCCTCTCCCTCTGTATATAGTGTATGATGATGTCCTCCCCCTCTGTATATAGCGTCTGATGATGTCCTCCCCCTCTGTATATAATGTCTGATGATGTCCTCCCCCTCTGTATATAGTGTCTGATGATGTCCTCTCCCTCTGTATATAGTGTCTGATGATGTCCTCTCCCTCTGTATATAGTGTCTGATGATGTCCTCCTCCTCTGTATATAGTGTCTGATGATGTTCTTCGCCTCCGTATATAATGTCTAATGATGTCCTCCCCCTCTGTATATAGTGTCTGATGATGTCCTCTCCCTCTGTATATAGTGTCTGATGATGTCCTCCCCCTCTGTATATAATGTCTGATGATGTCCTCCCCCTCTGTATATAGTGTCTGATGATGTCCTCTCCCTCTGTATATAGTGTCTGATGATGTCCTCCTCCTCTGTATATAGTGTCTGATGATGTCCTCCCCCTCTGTATATAGCGTCTGATGATGTCCTCCCCCTCTGTATATAATGTCTGATGATGTCCTCCCCCTCTGTATATAGTGTCTGATGATGTCCTCTCCCTCTGTATATAGTGTCTGATGATGTCCTCCCCCTCTGTATATAGTGTCTGATGATGTCCTCTCCCTCTGTATATAGTGTCTGATGATGTCCTCCCCCTCTGTATATAGTGTATGATGATGTCCTCCCCCTCTGTATATAGCGTCTGATGATGTCCTCCCCCTCTGTATATAATGTCTGATGATGTCCTCCCCCTCTGTATATAGTGTCTGATGATGTCCTCTTCCTCTGTATATAGTGTCTGATAATGTCCTCCTCCTCTGTACATAGTGTCTGATGATGTTCTTCCCCTCTGTATATAGTGTCTGATGATGTCCTCTCCCTCTGTATATAGTGTATGATGATGTCCTCCCCCTCTGTGTATAGTGTCTGATGATGTCCTCTCCCTCTGTATATAGTGTATGATGATGTCCTCCCCCTCTGTGTATAGTGTCTGATGATGTCCTCCCCCTCTGTATATGGTGTCTGATGATGTCCTGCCCCTCTGTGTATAGTGTCTGATGAAGTCCCCCCCCTCTGTGTATAGTGTCTGATGATGTCCTCCCCCTCTGTGTATAGTGTCTGATGATGTCCTTCCCCTCTGTGTATAGTGTCTGATGATGTCCTCCCCATCTGTGTATAGTGTTAGATGATGTCCTCCCCCTCTGTGTATAGTGTGTGATGATGTCCTCCCCCTCTGTATATAGTGTCTGATGATGTCCTCTCCCTCTTTATATAGTGTCTGATGATGTCCTTCCCCTCTGTGTATAGTGTTAGATGATGTCCTCCCCCTCTGTATATGGTGTCTGATGATGTCCTCCCCCTCTGTGTATAGTGTCTGATGATGTCCTCCCCCTCTGTGTATAGTGTCTGATGATGTCCTCCCCCTCTGTGTCTAGTGTCTGATGATGTCCTTCCCCTCTGTGTATAGTGTCTGATGATGTCCTCCCCATCTGTGTATAGTGTTAGATGATGTCCTCCCCCTCTGTGTATAGTGTGTGATGATGTACCACCCTCTGTATATAGTGTCTGATGATGTCCTCTCCCTCTGTATATAGTGTCTGATGATGTCCTCTCCCTCTGTATATAGTGTATGATGATGTCCTCCCCCTCTGTATATAGCGTCTGATGATGTCCTCCCCCTCTGTATATAATGTCTGATGATGTCCTCCCCCTCTGTATATAGTGTCTGATGATGTCCTCTCCCTCTGTATATAGTGTCTGATGATGTCCTCCCCATCTGTGTATAGTGTCTGATGATGTCCTCCCCATCTGTGTATAGTGTTAGATGATGTCCTCCCCCTCTGTGTATAGTGTGTGATGATGTACCCCCCTCTGTATATAGTGTCTGATGATGTCCTCTCCCTCTGTATATGGTGTCTGATGATGTCCTCCCCCTCTGTGTATAGTGTCTGATGATGTCCTCCCCCTCTGTGTATAGTGTCTGATGATGTCCTCCCCCTCTGTGTATAGTGTCTGATGATGTCCTCCCCCTCTGTGTATAGTGTCTGATGATGTCCTCCCCATCTGTGTATAGTGTCTGATGATGTCCTCCCCATCTGTGTATAGTGTTAGATGATGTCCTCCCCCTCTGTGTATAGTGTGTGATGATGTACCCCCCTCTGTATATAGTGTCTGATGATGTCCTCTCCCTCTGTATATAGTGTATGATGATGTCCTCCCCCTCTGTATATAGCGTCTGATGATGTCCTCCCCCTCTGTATATAATGTCTGATGATGTCCTCCCCCTCTGTATATAGTGTCTGATGATGTCCTCTCCCTCTGTATATAGTGTCTGATGATGTCCTCCTCCTCTGTATATAGTGTCTGATGATGTTCTTCCCCTCTGTATATAGTGTCTGATGATGTCCTCCCCCTCCGTATATAATGTCTGATGATGTCCTCCCCCTCTGTATATGGTGTCTGATGATGTCCTCCCCCTCTGTGTATAGTGTCTGATGATGTCCTCCCCCTCTGTGTATAGTGTCTGATGATGTCCTCCCCCTCTGTGTATAGTGTCTGATGATGTCCTTCCCCTCTGTGTATAGTGTCTGATCATGTCCTCCCCATCTGTGTATAGTGTTAGATGATGTCCTCCCCCTCTGTGTATAGTGTGTGATGATGTCCTCCCCCTCTGTATATAGTGTCTGATGATATCCTCTCCCTCTTTATATAGTGTCTGATGATGTCCTTCCCCTCTGTGTATAGTGTTAGATGATGTCCTCCCCCTCTGTATATGGTGTCTGATGATGTCCTCCCCCTCTGTGTATAGTGTCTGATGATGTCCTCCCCCTCTGTGTATAGTGTCTGATGATGTCCTCCCCCTCTGTGTATAGTGTCTGATGATGTCCTCCCCCTCTGTGTATAGTGTCTGATGATGTCCTCCCCATCTGTGTATAGTGTCTGATGATGTCCTCCCCATCTGTGTATAGTGTTAGATGATGTCCTCCCCCTCTGTGTATAGTGTGTGATGATGTACCCCCCTCTGTATATAGTGTCTGATGATGTCCTCTCCCTCTGTATATAGTGTCTGATGATGTCCTCTCCCTCTGTATATAGTGTATGATGATGTCCTCCCCCTCTGTATATAGCGTCTGATGATGTCCTCCCCCTCTGTATATAATGTCTGATGATGTCCTCCCCCTCTGTATATAGTGTCTGATGATGTCCTCTCCCTCTGTATATAGTGTCTGATGATGTCCTCCTCCTCTGTATATAGTGTCTGATGATGTTCTTCCCCTCCGTATATAATGTCTAATGATGTCCTCCCCCTCTGTATATAGTGTCTGATGATGTCCTCTCCCTCTGTATATAGTGTCTGATGATGTCCTCCCCCTCTGTATATAATGTCTGATGATGTCCTCCCCCTCTGTATATAGTGTCTGATGATGTCCTCTCCCTCTGTATATAGTGTCTGATGATGTCCTCCTCCTCTGTATATAGTGTCTGATGATGTCCTCCCCCTCTGTATATAGCGTCTGATGATGTCCTCCCCCTCTGTATATAATGTCTGATGATGTCCTCCCCCTCTGTATATAGTGTCTGATGATGTCCTCTCCCTCTGTATATAGTGTCTGATGATGTCCTCCCCCTCTGTATATAGTGTCTGGTGATGTCCTCTCCCTCTGTATATAGTGTCTGATGATGTCCTCCCCCTCTGTATATAGTGTATGATGATGTCCTCCCCCTCTGTATATAGCGTCTGATGATGTCCTCCCCCTCTGTATATAATGTCTGATGATGTCCTCCCCCTCTGTATATAGTGTCTGATGATGTCCTCTTCCTCTGTATATAGTGTCTGATAATGTCCTCCTCCTCTGTACATAGTGTCTGATGATGTTCTTCCCCTCTGTATATAGTGTCTGATGATGTCCTCTCCCTCTGTATATAGTGTATGATGATGTCCTCCCCCTCTGTGTATAGTGTCTGATGATGTCCTCTCCCTCTGTATATAGTGTATGATGATGTCCTCCCCCTCTGTGTATAGTGTCTGATGATGTCCTCCCCCTCTGTATATGGTGTCTGATGATGTCCTGCCCCTCTGTGTATAGTGTCTGATGAAGTCCCCCCCCTCTGTGTATAGTGTCTGATGATGTCCTCCCCCTCTGTGTATAGTGTCTGATGATGTCCTTCCCCTCTGTGTATAGTGTCTGATGATGTCCTCCCCATCTGTGTATAGTGTTAGATGATGTCCTCCCCCTCTGTGTATAGTGTGTGATGATGTCCTCCCCCTCTGTATATAGTGTCTGATGATGTCCTCTCCCTCTTTATATAGTGTCTGATGATGTCCTTCCCCTCTGTGTATAGTGTTAGATGATGTCCTCCCCCTCTGTATATGGTGTCTGATGATGTCCTCCCCCTCTGTGTATAGTGTCTGATGATGTCCTCCCCCTCTGTGTATAGTGTCTGATGATGTCCTCCCCCTCTGTGTCTAGTGTCTGATGATGTCCTTCCCCTCTGTGTATAGTGTCTGATGATGTCCTCCCCATCTGTGTATAGTGTTAGATGATGTCCTCCCCCTCTGTGTATAGTGTGTGATGATGTACCACCCTCTGTATATAGTGTCTGATGATGTCCTCTCCCTCTGTATATAGTGTCTGATGATGTCCTCTCCCTCTGTATATAGTGTATGATGATGTCCTCCCCCTCTGTATATAGCGTCTGATGATGTCCTCCCCCTCTGTATATAATGTCTGATGATGTCCTCCCCCTCTGTATATAGTGTCTGATGATGTCCTCTCCCTCTGTATATAGTGTCTGATGATGTCCTCCCCATCTGTGTATAGTGTCTGATGATGTCCTCCCCATCTGTGTATAGTGTTAGATGATGTCCTCCCCCTCTGTGTATAGTGTGTGATGATGTACCCCCCTCTGTATATAGTGTCTGATGATGTCCTCTCCCTCTGTATATGGTGTCTGATGATGTCCTCCCCCTCTGTGTATAGTGTCTGATGATGTCCTCCCCCTCTGTGTATAGTGTCTGATGATGTCCTCCCCCTCTGTGTATAGTGTCTGATGATGTCCTCCCCCTCTGTGTATAGTGTCTGATGATGTCCTCCCCATCTGTGTATAGTGTCTGATGATGTCCTCCCCATCTGTGTATAGTGTTAGATGATGTCCTCCCCCTCTGTGTATAGTGTGTGATGATGTACCCCCCTCTGTATATAGTGTCTGATGATGTCCTCTCCCTCTGTATATAGTGTATGATGATGTCCTCCCCCTCTGTATATAGCGTCTGATGATGTCCTCCCCCTCTGTATATAATGTCTGATGATGTCCTCCCCCTCTGTATATAGTGTCTGATGATGTCCTCTCCCTCTGTATATAGTGTCTGATGATGTCCTCCTCCTCTGTATATAGTGTCTGATGATGTTCTTCCCCTCTGTATATAGTGTCTGATGATGTCCTCCCCCTCCGTATATAATGTCTGATGATGTCCTCCCCCTCTGTATATGGTGTCTGATGATGTCCTCCCCCTCTGTGTATAGTGTCTGATGATGTCCTCCCCCTCTGTGTATAGTGTCTGATGATGTCCTCCCCCTCTGTGTATAGTGTCTGATGATGTCCTTCCCCTCTGTGTATAGTGTCTGATCATGTCCTCCCCATCTGTGTATAGTGTTAGATGATGTCCTCCCCCTCTGTGTATAGTGTGTGATGATGTCCTCCCCCTCTGTATATAGTGTCTGATGATATCCTCTCCCTCTTTATATAGTGTCTGATGATGTCCTTCCCCTCTGTGTATAGTGTTAGATGATGTCCTCCCCCTCTGTATATGGTGTCTGATGATGTCCTCCCCCTCTGTGTATAGTGTCTGATGATGTCCTCCCCCTCTGTGTATAGTGTCTGATGATGTCCTCCCCCTCTGTGTATAGTGTCTGATGATGTCCTCCCCCTCTGTGTATAGTGTCTGATGATGTCCTCCCCATCTGTGTATAGTGTCTGATGATGTCCTCCCCATCTGTGTATAGTGTTAGATGATGTCCTCCCCCTCTGTGTATAGTGTGTGATGATGTACCCCCCTCTGTATATAGTGTCTGATGATGTCCTCTCCCTCTGTATATAGTGTCTGATGATGTCCTCTCCCTCTGTATATAGTGTATGATGATGTCCTCCCCCTCTGTATATAGCGTCTGATGATGTCCTCCCCCTCTGTATATAATGTCTGATGATGTCCTCCCCCTCTGTATATAGTGTCTGATGATGTCCTCTCCCTCTGTATATAGTGTCTGATGATGTCCTCCTCCTCTGTATATAGTGTCTGATGATGTTCTTCCCCTCCGTATATAATGTCTAATGATGTCCTCCCCCTCTGTATATAGTGTCTGATGATGTCCTCTCCCTCTGTATATAGTGTCTGATGATGTCCTCCCCCTCTGTATATAATGTCTGATGATGTCCTCCCCCTCTGTATATAGTGTCTGATGATGTCCTCTCCCTCTGTATATAGTGTCTGATGATGTCCTCCTCCTCTGTATATAGTGTCTGATGATGTCCTCCCCCTCTGTATATAGCGTCTGATGATGTCCTCCCCCTCTGTATATAATGTCTGATGATGTCCTCCCCCTCTGTATATAGTGTCTGATGATGTCCTCTCCCTCTGTATATAGTGTCTGATGATGTCCTCCCCCTCTGTATATAGTGTCTGATGATGTCCTCTCCCTCTGTATATAGTGTCTGATGATGTCCTCCCCCTCTGTATATAGTGTATGATGATGTCCTCCCCCTCTGTATATAGCGTCTGATGATGTCCTCCCCCTCTGTATATAATGTCTGATGATGTCCTCCCCCTCTGTATATAGTGTCTGATGATGTCCTCTTCCTCTGTATATAGTGTCTGATAATGTCCTCCTCCTCTGTACATAGTGTCTGATGATGTTCTTCCCCTCTGTATATAGTGTCTGATGATGTCCTCTCCCTCTGTATATAGTGTATGATGATGTCCTCCCCCTCTGTGTATAGTGTCTGATGATGTCCTCTCCCTCTGTATATAGTGTATGATGATGTCCTCCCCCTCTGTGTATAGTGTCTGATGATGTCCTCCCCCTCTGTATATGGTGTCTGATGATGTCCTGCCCCTCTGTGTATAGTGTCTGATGAAGTCCCCCCCCTCTGTGTATAGTGTCTGATGATGTCCTCCCCCTCTGTGTATAGTGTCTGATGATGTCCTTCCCCTCTGTGTATAGTGTCTGATGATGTCCTCCCCATCTGTGTATAGTGTTAGATGATGTCCTCCCCCTCTGTGTATAGTGTGTGATGATGTCCTCCCCCTCTGTATATAGTGTCTGATGATGTCCTCTCCCTCTTTATATAGTGTCTGATGATGTCCTTCCCCTCTGTGTATAGTGTTAGATGATGTCCTCCCCCTCTGTATATGGTGTCTGATGATGTCCTCCCCCTCTGTGTATAGTGTCTGATGATGTCCTCCCCCTCTGTGTATAGTGTCTGATGATGTCCTCCTCCTCTGTGTCTAGTGTCTGATGATGTCCTTCCCCTCTGTGTATAGTGTCTGATGATGTCCTCCCCATCTGTGTATAGTGTTAGATGATGTCCTCCCCCTCTGTGTATAGTGTGTGATGATGTACCACCCTCTGTATATAGTGTCTGATGATGTCCTCTCCCTCTGTATATAGTGTCTGATGATGTCCTCTCCCTCTGTATATAGTGTATGATGATGTCCTCCCCCTCTGTATATAGCGTCTGATGATGTCCTCCCCCTCTGTATATAATGTCTGATGATGTCCTCCCCCTCTGTATATAGTGTCTGATGATGTCCTCTTCCTCTGTATATAGTGTCTGATGATGTCCTCCCCATCTGTGTATAGTGTCTGATGATGTCCTCCCCATCTGTGTATAGTGTTAGATGATGTCCTCCCCCTCTGTGTATAGTGTGTGATGATGTACCCCCCTCTGTATATAGTGTCTGATGATGTCCTCTCCCTCTGTATATAGTGTCTGATGATGTCCTCTCCCTCTGTATATAGTGTATGATGATGTCCTCCCCCTCTGTATATAGCGTCTGATGATGTCCTCCCCCTCTGTATATAATGTCTGATGATGTCCTCCCCCTCTGTATATAGTGTCTGATGATGTCCTCTCCCTCTGTATATAGTGTCTGATGATGTCCTCCTCCTCTGTATATAGTGTCTGATGATGTTCTTCCCCTCTGTATATAGTGTCTGATGATGTCCTCCCCCTCCGTATATAATGTCTGATGATGTCCTCCCCCTCTGTATATAGTGTCTGATGATGTCCTCTCCCTCTGTACATAGTGTCTGATGATGTCCTCTCCCTCTGTATATAGTGTATGATGATGTCCTCCCCCTCTGTATATAGCGTCTGATGATGTCCTCCCCCTCTGTATATAATGTCTGATGATGTCCTCCCCCTCTGTATATAGTGTCTGATGATGTCCTCTCCCTCTGTATATAGTGTCTGATGATGTCCTCCTCCTCTGTATATAGTGTCTGATGATGTTCTTCCCCTCTGTATATAGTGTCTGATGATGTCCTCTCCCTCTGTATATAGTGTATGATGATGTCCTCCCCCTCTGTGTATAGTGTCTGATGATGTCCTCTCCCTCTGTATATAGTGTATGACGATGTCCTCCCCCTCTGTGTATAGTGTCTGATGATGTCCTCCTCCTCTGTATATAGTGTCTGATTATGTTCTTCCCCTCTGTATATAGTGTCTGATGATGTCCTCTCCCTCTGTATATAGTGTCTGATGATGTCCTCCCCCTCTATATATAGTGTCTGATGATGTCCTCGCTTTCTGTATATAGTGTCTGATGATGTCCTCCTCCTCTGTATATAGTGTCTGATGATGTCCTCCCCTCTGTATATAGTGTCTGATGATGTCCTCCCCCTCTGTATATAGTGTCTGATGATGTCCTCCCCTCTGTATATAGTGTCTGATGATGTCCTCCCCCTCTGTATATGGTGTCTGATGATGTTCTCCCTCTGTATATAGTGTCTCATGATGTCCTGCCCCTCTGTATATAGTGTCTGATGATGTCCTCTCCCTTTGTATATCGTGTCTGATGATGTCCTCCCTTTCTGTATACAGTGTCTGATGATGTCCTCCCCCTCTGTATATAGTGTCTGATGATGTCCTCTCCCTCTGTATATAGTGCCTGATGATGTCCTCTCCTTCTTTATATAGTGTCTGATGATGTCCTCTCCCTCTGTATATAGTGTCTGATGATGTCCTCTCCCTCTGTATATAGTGTCTGATGATGTTCTTCCCCTCTGTATATAGTGTCTGATGATGTCCTCCCCCTCTGTATATAGTGTTTGATGATGTCCCCCCCCCTCTGTATATGGTGTCGGATGATGTCCTCTCCCTCTGTATATAGTGTCTGATGATGTCCTCCTCCTCTGTATATAGTGTCTGATGATGTCCTCCCCCTCTGTATATAGTGTTTGATGATGTCCTCCTCCTCTGTATATAGTGTCTGATGATGTCCTCTCCCTCTGTATATAGTGTCTGATGATGTCCACCCCCTCTGTATATAGTGTCTGATGATGTCCTCCCATCTGTATATAGTTTCTGATGGTGTACTCTCCCTCTGTATATAGTGTCTGATAATGTCCTCCCCCTCTATATATAGTGTCTGATGATGTCCTCCCTTTCTGTATATAGTGTCTGATGATGTCCTCCTCCTCTGTATATAGTGTCTGATGATGTCCCCCCCTCTGTATATGGTGCCTGATGATGTCCTCCCTCTCTGTATATGGTGTCTGATGATGTGCTCCCCCTCTGTATATGGTGTCTGATGATGTCCTCCCTCTCTGTATATGGTGTCTGATGATGTCCTCCCTCTCTGTATATGGTGTCTGATGATGTGCTCCCCCTCTGTATATGGTGTCTGATGATGTGCTCCCTCTCTGTATATGGTGTCTGATGATGTGCTCCCCCTCTGTATATAGTGTCTGATGATATCCTCCCCCTCTGTATATAGTGTCTGATGATGTCCTCGCCCTCTGTATATAGTGTCTGATGATGTCCTCACCCTCTGTATATAGTGTCTGATGATGTCCTCTCCCTCTGTATATAGTGTCTGATGATGTCCTCCCCCTCTGTATATAGTGTCTGATGATGTCCTCTCCCTCTGTTTTTGGTCTCTGATTTTGTCCTCCCTCTCTGTATATAGTGTCTGATGATGTCCTCCCCCTTTGTATATAGTGTCTGATGATGTACTCCCCCTCTGTATATAGTGTCTGATGATGTCCTCCCCCTCTCTTTATATTGTCTGATGATGTCCTCCCCCTCTGTGTATAGTGTCTGATGATGTCCTCCCCCTCTGTGTATAGTGTCTGATGATGTCCTTCCCCTCTGTGTATAGTGTCTGATGATGTCCTCCCCCTCTGTGTATAGTGTCTGATGATGTCCTCCCCCTCTGTGTATAGTGTCTGATGATGTCCTCCCCCTCTGTGTATAGTGTCTGATGATGTCCTTCCCCTCTGTGTATAGTGTCTGATGATGTCCTCCCCCTCTGTGTATAGTGTGTGATGATGTCCTCATCCTCTGTATATAGTGTCTGATGATATCCTCTCCCTCTTTATATAGTGTCTGATGATGTCCTCTCCCTCTGTATATAGTGTATGATGATGTCCTCCCCCTCTGTATATAGCGTCTGATGATGTCCCCCCCCTCTGTATATAATGTCTGATGATGTCCTCCCCCTCTGTATATAGTGTCTGATGATGTCCTCTCCCTCTGTATATAGTGTCTGATGATGTCCTCCTCCTCTGTATATAGTGTCTGATGATGTTCTTCCCCTCTGTATATAGTGTCTGATGATGTCCTCTCCCTCTGTATATAGTGCATGATGATGTCCTCCCCCTCTGTGTATAGTGTCTGATGATATCCTCTCCCTCTGTATATAGTGTATGATGATGTCCTCCCCCTCTGTGTATAGTGTCTGATGATGTCCTCTCCCTCTGTATATAGTGTCTGATGATGTCCTCCACCTCTGTGTATAGTGTCTAATGATGTCCTCTCCCTCTGTATATAGTGTCTGATGATGTCCTCCCCCTCTGTGTATAGTGTCTGATGATGTCCTCTCCCTCTGTATATAGTGTCTGATGATGTCCTCCCCCTCTGTATATAGTGTCTGATGATGTCCTCTCCCTCTGTATATAGTGTCTGATGATGTCCTCCCCCTATGTATATTGTGTCTGATGATGTCCTCTCCCTCTGTATATAGTGTCTGATGATGTCCTCCCCCTCTGTATATAGTGTCTGATGATGTCCTCCCCCTCTGTATATGGTGTCTGATGATGTCCTCCCCCTCTGTGTATAGTGTCTGATGATGTCCTCCCCCTCTGTGTATAGTGTCTGATGATGTCCTCCCCCTCTGTGTATAGTGTCTGATGATGTCCTTCCCCTCTGTGTATAGTGTCTGATCATGTCCTCCCCATCTGTGTATAGTGTTAGATGATGTCCTCCCCCTCTGTGTATAGTGTGTGATGATGTCCTCCCCCTCTGTATATAGTGTCTGATGATATCCTCTCCCTCTTTATATAGTGTCTGATGATGTCCTTCCCCTCTGTGTATAGTGTTAGATGATGTCCTCCCCCTCTGTATATGGTGTCTGATGATGTCCTCCCCCTCTGTGTATAGTGTCTGATGATGTCCTCCCCCTCTGTGTATAGTGTCTGATGATGTCCTCCCCCTCTGTGTATAGTGTCTGATGATGTCCTCCCCCTCTGTGTATAGTGTCTGATGATGTCCTCCCCATCTGTGTATAGTGTCTGATGATGTCCTCCCCATCTGTGTATAGTGTTAGATGATGTCCTCCCCCTCTGTGTATAGTGTGTGATGATGTACCCCCCTCTGTATATAGTGTCTGATGATGTCCTCTCCCTCTGTATATAGTGTATGATGATGTCCTCCCCCTCTGTATATAGCGTCTGATGATGTCCTCCCCCTCTGTATATAATGTCTGATGATGTCCTCCCCCTCTGTATATAGTGTCTGATGATGTCCTCTCCCTCTGTATATAGTGTCTGATGATGTCCTCCTCCTCTGTATATAGTGTCTGATGATGTTCTTCCCCTCTGTATATAGTGTCTGATGATGTCCTCCCCCTCCGTATATAATGTCTGATGATGTCCTCCCCCTCTGTATATGGTGTCTGATGATGTCCTCCCCCTCTGTGTATAGTGTCTGATGATGTCCTCCCCCTCTGTGTATAGTGTCTGATGATGTCCTCCCCCTCTGTGTATAGTGTCTGATGATGTCCTTCCCCTCTGTGTATAGTGTCTGATCATGTCCTCCCCATCTGTGTATAGTGTTAGATGATGTCCTCCCCCTCTGTGTATAGTGTGTGATGATGTCCTCCCCCTCTGTATATAGTGTCTGATGATATCCTCTCCCTCTTTATATAGTGTCTGATGATGTCCTTCCCCTCTGTGTATAGTGTTAGATGATGTCCTCCCCCTCTGTATATGGTGTCTGATGATGTCCTCCCCCTCTGTGTATAGTGTCTGATGATGTCCTCCCCCTCTGTGTATAGTGTCTGATGATGTCCTCCCCCTCTGTGTATAGTGTCTGATAATGTCCTCCCCCTCTGTGTATAGTGTCTGATGATGTCCTCCCCATCTGTGTATAGTGTCTGATGATGTCCTCCCCATCTGTGTATAGTGTTAGATGATGTCCTCCCCCTCTGTGTATAGTGTATGATGATGTCCTCTCCCTCTGTATATAGTGTCTGATGATGTCCTCTCCCTCTGTATATAGTGTATGATGATGTCCTCCCCCTCTGTATATAGTGTCTGATGATGTCCTCTCCCTCTGTATATAGTGTCTGATGATGTCCTCTCCCTCTGTATATAGTGTCTGATGATGTCCTCTCCCTCTGTATATAGTGTATGATGATGTCCTCCCCCTCTGTATATAGCGTCTGATGATGTCCTCCCCCTCTGTATATAATGTCTGATGATGTCCTCCCCCTCTGTATATAGTGTCTGATGATGTCCTCTCCCTCTGTATATAGTGTCTGATGATGTCCTCCTCCTCTGTATATAGTGTCTGATGATGTTCTTCCCCTCCGTATATAATGTCTAATGATGTCCTCCCCCTCTGTATATAGTGTCTGATGATGTCCTTTCCCTCTGTATATAGTGTCTGATGATGTCCTCCCCCTCTGTATATAATGTCTGATGATGTCCTCCCCCTCTGTATATAGTGTCTGATGATGTCCTCTCCCTCTGTATATAGTGTCTGATGATGTCCTCCTCCTCTGTATATAGTGTCTGATGATGTCCTCCCCCTCCGTATATAATGTCTGATGATGTCCTCCCCCTCTGTATATAGTGTCTGATGATGTCCTCTCCCTCTGTATATAGTGTCTGATGATGTCCTCCCCCTCTGTATATAGTGTATGATGATGTCCTCCCCCTCTGTATATAGCGTCTGATGATGTCCTCCCCCTCTGTATATAATGTCTGATGATGTCCTCCCCCTCTGTATATAGTGTCTGATGATGTCCTCTTCCTCTGTATATAGTGTCTGATAATGTCCTCCTCCTCTGTACATAGTGTCTGATGATGTTCTTCCCCTCTGTATATAGTGTCTGATGATGTCCTCTCCCTCTGTATATAGTGTATGATGATGTCCTCCCCCTCTGTGTATAGTGTCTGATGATGTCCTCTCCCTCTGTATATAGTGTATGATGATGTCCTCCCCCTCTGTGTATAGTGTCGGATGATGTCCTCCCCCTCTGTATATGGTGTCTGATGATGTCCTGCCCCTCTGTGTATAGTGTCTGATGAAGTCCCCCCCCTCTGTGTATAGTGTCTGATGATGTCCTCCCCCTCTGTGTATAGTGTCTGATGATGTCCTTCCCCTCTGTGTATAGTGTCTGATGATGTCCTCCCCATCTGTGTATAGTGTTAGATGATGTCCTCCCCCTCTGTGTATAGTGTGTGATGATGTCCTCCCCCTCTGTATATAGTGTCTGATGATGTCCTCTCCCTCTTTATATAGTGTCTGATGATGTCCTTCCCCTCTGTGTATAGTGTCTGATGATGTCCTCCCCCTCTGTATATGGTGTCTGATGATGTCCTGCCCCTCTGTGTATAGTGTCTGATTAAGTCCCCCCCCTCTGTGTATAGTGTCTGATGATGTCCTCCCCCTCTGTGTATAGTGCCTGATGATGTCCTTCCCCTCTGTGTATAGTGTCTGATGATGTCCTCCCCATCTGTGTATAGTGTTAGATGATGTCCTCCCCCTCTGTGTATAGTGTGTGATGATGTCCTCCCCCTCTGTATATAGTGTCTGATGATGTCCTCTCCCTCTTTATATAGTGTCTGATGATGTCCTTCCCCTCTGTGTATAGTGTTAGATGATGTCCTCCCCCTCTGTATATGGTGTCTGATGATGTCCTCCCCCTCTGTGTATAGTGTCTGATGATGTCCTCCCCCTCTGTGTATAGTGTCTGATGATGTCCTCCCCCTCTGTGTCTAGTGTCTGATGATGTCCTTCCCCTCTGTGTATAGTGTCTGATGATGTCCTCCCCATCTGTGTATAGTGTTAGATGATGTCCTCCCCCTCTGTGTATAGTGTGTGATGATGTACCCCCCTCTGTATATAGTGTCTGATGATGTCCTCTCCCTCTGTATATAGTGTCTGATGATGTCCTCTCCCTCTGTATATAGTGTATGATGATGTCCTCCCCCTCTGTATATAGCGTCTGATGATGTCCTCCCCCTCTGTATATAATGTCTGATGATGTCCTCCCCCTCTGTATATAGTGTCTGATGATGTCCTCTCCCTCTGTATATAGTGTCTGATGATGTCCTCCTCCTCTGTATATAGTGTCTGATGATGTTCTTCCCCTCTGTATATAGTGTCGGATGATGTCCTCCCCCTCCGTATATAATGTCTGATGATGTCCTCCCCCTCTGTATATAGTGTCTGATGATGTCCTCTCCCTCTGTATATAGTGTCTGATGATGTCCTCTCCCTCTGTATATAGTGTATGATGATGTCCTCCCCCTCTGTATATAGCGTCTGATGATGTCCTCCCCCTCTGTATATAATGTCTGATGATGTCCTCCCCCTCTGTATATAGTGTCTGATGATGTCCTCTCCCTCTGTATATAGTGTCTGATGATGTCCTCCTCCTCTGTATATAGTGTCTGATGATGTTCTTCCCCTCTGTATATAGTGTCTGATGATGTCCTCTCCCTCTGTATATAGTGTATGATGATGTCCTCCCCCTCTGTGTATAGTGTCTGATGATGTCCTCTCCCTCTGTATATAGTGTCTGATGATGTCCTCCCCCTCTGTGTATAGTGTCTGATGATGTCCTCCTCCTCTGTATATAGTGTCTGATGATGTTCTTCCCCTCTGTATATAGTGTCTGATGATGTCCTCTCCCTCTGTATATAGTGTCTGATGATGTCCTCCCCCTCTATATATAGTGTCTGATGATGTCCTCCCTTTCTGTATATAGTGTCTGATGATGTCCTCCTCCTCTGTATATAGTGTCTGATGATGTCCTCCCCTCTGTATATAGTGTCTGATGATGTCCTCCCCCTCTGTATATAGTGTCTGATGATGTCCTCCCCTCTGTATATAGTGTCTGATGATGTCCTCCCCCTCTGTATATGGTGTCTGATGATGTTCTCCCTCTGTATATAGTGTCTCATGATGTCCTGCCCCTCTGTATATAGTGTCTGATGATGTCCTCTCCCTTTGTATATCGTGTCTGATGATGTCCTCCCTGTCTGTATACAGTGTCTGATGATGTCCTCCCCCTCTGTATATAGTGTCTGATGATGTCCTCTCCCTCTGTATATAGTGCCTGATGATGTCCTCTCCTTCTTTATATAGTGTCTGATGATGTCCTCTCCCTCTGTATATAGTGTCTAATGATGTCCTCTCCCTCTGTATATAGTGTCTGATGATGTTCTTCCCCTCTGTATATAGTGTCTGATGATGTCCTCCCCCTCTGTATATAGTGTCTGATGATGTCCCCCCCTCTGTATCTGGTGTCGGATGATGTCCTCTCCCTCTGTATATAGTGTCTGATGATGTCCTCCTCCTCTGTATATAGTGTCTGATGATGTCCTCCCCCTCTGTATATAGTGTTTGATGATGTCCTCCTCCTCTGTATATAGTGTCTGATGATGTCCTCTCCCTCTGTATATAGTGTCTGATGATGTCCACCCCCTCTGTATATAGTGTCTGATGATGTCCTCCCCCTCTGTATATAGTGTCTGATGATGTCCTCTCCCTCTGTATATAGTGTCTGATGATGTCCTCCCCCTCTATATATAGTGTCTGATGATGTCCTCCCTTTCTGTATATAGTGTCTGATGATGTCCTCCTCCTCTGTATATAGTGTCTGATGATGTCCCCCCCTCTGTATATGGTGCCTGATGATGTCCTCCCTCTCTGTATATGGTGTCTGATGATGTGCTCCCCCTCTGTATATGGTGTCTGATGATGTCCTCCCCCTCTGTATATAGTGTCTGATGATGTCCTCTCCCTCTGTATATAGTGTCTGATGATGTCCTCTCTCTCTGTATATGGTGTCTGATGATGTCCTCCCTCTCTGTATATGGTGTCTGATGATGTGCTCCCCCTCTGTATATGGTGTCTGATGATGTGCTCCCTCTCTGTATATGGTGTCTGATGATTTGCTCCCCCTCTGTATATAGTGTCTGATGATATCCTCCCCCTCTGTATATAGTGTCTGATGATGTCCTCTCCCTCTGTATATAGTGTCTGATGATGTCCCCCCCCTCTGTATATAGTGTCTGATGATGTCCTCTCCCTCTGTTTTTGGTCTCTGATTTTGTCCTCCCTCTCTGTATATAGTGTCTGATGATGTCCTCCCCCTTTGTATATAGTGTCTGATGATGTACTCCCCCTCTGTATATAGTGTCTGATGATGTCCTCCCCCTCTCTTTATATTGTCTGATGATGTCCTCCCCCTCTGTGTATAGTGTCTGATGATGTCCTCCCCCTCTGTGTATAGTGTCTGATGATGTCCTTCCCCTCTGTGTATAGTGTCTGATGATGTCCTCCCCCTCTGTGTATAGTGTCTGATGATGTCCTCCCCCTCTGTGTATAGTGTCTGATGATGTCCTCCCCCTCTGTGTATAGTGTCTGATGATGTCCTTCCCCTCTGTGTATAGTGTCTGATGATGTCCTCCCCCTCTGTGTATAGTGTGTGATGATGTCCTCATCCTCTGTATATAGTGTCTGATGATATCCTCTCCCTCTTTATATAGTGTCTGATGATGTCCTCTCCCTCTGTATATAGTGTATGATGATGTCTTCCCCCTCTGTATATAGCGTCTGATGATGTCCCCCCCCTCTGTATATAATGTCTGATGATGTCCTCCCCCTCTGTATATAGTGTCTGATGATGTCCTCTCCCTCTGTATATAGTGTCTGATGATGTCCTCCTCCTCTGTATATAGTGTCTGATGATGTTCTTCCCCTCTGTATATAGTGTCTGATGATGTCCTCTCCCTCTGTATATAGTGCATGATGATGTCCTCCCCCTCTGTGTATAGTGTCTGATGATGTCCTCTCCCTCTGTATATAGTGTATGATGATGTCCTCCCCCTCTGTGTATAGTGTCTGATGATGTCCTCTCCCTCTGTATATAGTGTCTGATGATGTCCTCCCCCTCTGTGTATAGTGTCTAATGATGTCCTCTCCCTCTGTATATAGTGTCTGATGATGTCCTCCCCCTCTGTGTATAGTGTCTGATGATGTCCTCTCCCTCTGTATATAGTGTCTGATGATGTCCTCCCCCTCTGTATATAGTGTCAGATGATGTCCTCTCCCTCTGTATATAGTGTCTGATGATGTCCTCCCCCTATGTATATTGTGTCTGATGATGTCCTCTCCCTCTGTATATAGTGTCTGATGATGTCCTCCCCCTCTGTATATAGTGTCTGATGATGTCCTCCCCCTCTGTATATGGTGTCTGATGATGTCCTCCCCCTCTGTGTATAGTGTCTGATGATGTCCTCCCCCTCTGTGTATAGTGTCTGATGATGTCCTCCCCCTCTGTGTATAGTGTCTGATGATGTCCTTCCCCTCTGTGTATAGTGTCTGATCATGTCCTCCCCATCTGTGTATAGTGTTAGATGATGTCCTCCCCCTCTGTGTATAGTGTGTGATGATGTCCTCCCCCTCTGTATATAGTGTCTGATGATATCCTCTCCCTCTTTATATAGTGTCTGATGATGTCCTTCCCCTCTGTGTATAGTGTTAGATGATGTCCTCCCCCTCTGTATATGGTGTCTGATTATGTCCTCCCCCTCTGTGTATAGTGTCTGATGATGTCCTCCCCCTCTGTGTATAGTGTCTGATGATGTCCTCCCCCTCTGTGTATAGTGTCTGATGATGTCCTCCCCCTCTGTGTATAGTGTCTGATGATGTCCTCCCCATCTGTGTATAGTGTCTGATGATGTCCTCCCCATCTGTGTATAGTGTTAGATGATGTCCTCCCCCTCTGTGTATAGTGTGTGATGATGTACCCCCCTCTGTATATAGTGTCTGATGATGTCCTCTCCCTCTGTATATAGTGTATGATGATGTCCTCCCCCTCTGTATATAGCGTCTGATGATGTCCTCCCCCTCTGTATATAATGTCTGATGATGTCCTCCCCCTCTGTATATAGTGTCTGATGATGTCCTCTCCCTCTGTATATAGTGTCTGATGATGTCCTCCTCCTCTGTATATAGTGTCTGATGATGTTCTTCCCCTCTGTATATAGTGTCTGATGATGTCCTCCCCCTCCGTATATAATGTCTGATGATGTCCTCCCCCTCTGTATATGGTGTCTGATGATGTCCTCCCCCTCTGTGTATAGTGTCTGATGATGTCCTCCCCCTCTGTGTATAGTGTCTGATGATGTCCTCCCCCTCTGTGTATAGTGTCTGATGATGTCCTTCCCCTCTGTGTATAGTGTCTGATCATGTCCTCCCCATCTGTGTATAGTGTTAGATGATGTCCTCCCCCTCTGTGTATAGTGTGTGATGATGTCCTCCCCCTCTGTATATAGTGTCTGATGATATCCTCTCCCTCTTTATATAGTGTCTGATGATGTCCTTCCCCTCTGTGTATAGTGTTAGATGATGTCCTCCCCCTCTGTATATGGTGTCTGATGATGTCCTCCCCCTCTGTGTATAGTGTCTGATGATGTCCTCCCCCTCTGTGTATAGTGTCTGATGATGTCCTCCCCCTCTGTGTATAGTGTCTGATGATGTCCTCCCCATCTGTGTATAGTGTCTGATGATGTCCTCCCCATCTGTGTATAGTGTTAGATGATGTCCTCCCCCTCTGTGTATAGTGTGTGATGATGTACCCCCCTCTGTATATAGTGTCTGATGATGTCCTCTCCCTCTGTATATAGTGTCTGATGATGTCCTCTCCCTCTGTATATAGTGTATGATGATGTCCTCCCCCTCTGTATATAGCGTCTGATGATGTCCTCCCCCTCTGTATATAATGTCTGATGATGTCCTCCCCCTCTGTATATAGTGTCTGATGATGTCCTCTCCCTCTGTATATAGTGTCTGATGATGTCCTCCTCCTCTGTATATAGTGTCTGATGATGTTCTTCCCCTCCGTATATAATGTCTAATGATGTCCTCCCCCTCTGTATATAGTGTCTGATGATGTCCTCTCCCTCTGTATATAGTGTCTGATGATGTCCTCCCCCTCTGTATATAATGTCTGATGATGTCCTCCCCCTCTGTATATAGTGTCTGATGATGTCCTCTCCCTCTGTATATAGTGTCTGATGATGTCCTCCTCCTCTGTATATAGTGTCTGATGATGTCCTCCCCCTCCGTATATAATGTCTGATGATGTCCTCCCCCTCTGTATATAGTGTCTGATGATGTCCTCTCCCTCTGTATATAGTGTCTGATGATGTCCTCCCCCTCTGTATATAGTGTATGATGATGTCCTCCCCCTCTGTATATAGCGTCTGATGATGTCCTCCCCCTCTGTATATAATGTCTGATGATGTCCTCCCCCTCTGTATATAGTGTCTGATGATGTCCTCTTCCTCTGTATATAGTGTCTGATAATGTCCTCCTCCTCTGTACATAGTGTCTGATGATGTTCTTCCCCTCTGTATATAGTGTCTGATGATGTCCTCTCCCTCTGTATATAGTGTATGATGATGTCCTCCCCCTCTGTGTATAGTGTCTGATGATGTCCTCCCCCTCTGTATATGGTGTCTGATGATGTCCTGCCCCTCTGTGTATAGTGTCTGATGAAGTCCCCCCCCTCTGTGTATAGTGTCTGATGATGTCCTCCCCCTCTGTGTATAGTGTCTGATGATGTCCTTCCCCTCTGTGTATAGTGTCTGATGATGTCCTCCCCATCTGTGTATAGTGTTAGATGATGTCCTCCCCCTCTGTGTATAGTGTGTGATGATGTCCTCCCCCTCTGTATATAGTGTCTGATGATGTCCTCTCTCTCTTTATATAGTGTCTGATGATGTCCTTCCCCTCTGTGTATAGTGTTAGATGATGTCCTCCCCCTCTGTATATGGTGTCTGATGATGTCCTCCCCCTCTGTGTATAGTGTCTGATGATGTCCTCCCCCTCTGTGTATAGTGTCTGATGATGTCCTCCCCCTCTGTGTCTAGTGTCTGATGATGTCCTTCCCCTCTGTGTATAGTGTCTGATGATGTCCTCCCCATCTGTGTATAGTGTTAGATGATGTCCTCCCCCTCTGTGTATAGTGTGTGATGATGTACCACCCTCTGTATATAGTGTCTGACGATGTCCTCTCCCTCTGTATATAGTGTCTGATGATGTCCTCTCCCTCTGTATATAGTGTATGATGATGTCCTCCCCCTCTGTATATAGCGTCTGATGATGTCCTCCCCCTCTGTATATAATGTCTGATGATGTCCTCCCCCTCTGTATATAGTGTCTGATGATGTCCTCTCCCTCTGTATATAGTGTCTGATGATGTCCTCCCCATCTGTGTATAGTGTCTGATGATGTCCTCCCCATCTGTGTATAGTGTTAGATGATGTCCTCCCCCTCTGTGTATAGTGTGTGATGATGTACCCCCCTCTGTATATAGTGTCTGATGATGTCCTCTCCCTCTGTATATAGTGTCTGATGATGTCCTCTCCCTCTGTATATAGTGTATGATGATGTCCTCCCCCTCTGTATATAGCGTCTGATGATGTCCTCCCCCTCTGTATATAATGTCTGATGATGTCCTCCCCCTCTGTATATAGTGTCTGATGATGTCCTCTCCCTCTGTATATAGTGTCTGATGATGTCCTCCTCCTCTGTATATAGTGTCTGATGATGTTCTTCCCCTCTGTATATAGTGTCTGATGATGTCCTCCCCCTCCGTATATAATGTCTGATGATGTCCTCCCCCTCTGTATATAGTGTCTGATGATGTCCTCTCCCTCTGTATATAGTGTCTGATGATGTCCTCTCCCTCTGTATATAGTGTATGATGATGTCCTCCCCCTCTGTATATAGCGTCTGATGATGTCCTCCCCCTCTGTATATAATGTCTGATGATGTCCTCCCCCTCTGTATATAGTGTCTGATGATGTCCTCTCCCTCTGTATATAGTGTCTGATGATGTCCTCCTCCTCTGTATATAGTGTCTGATGATGTTCTTCCCCTCTGTATATAGTGTCTGATGATGTCCTCTCCCTCTGTATATAGTGTCTGATGATGTCCTCCTCCTCTGTATATAGTGTCTGATGATGTTCTTCCCCTCTGTATATAGTGTCTGATGATGTCCTCCCCCTCTGTGTATAGTGTCTGATGATGTCCTCTCCCTCTGTATATAGTGTATGATGATGTCCTCCCCCTCTGTGTATAGTGTCTGATGATGTCCTCTCCCTCTGTATATAGTGTCTGATGATGTCCTCCCCCTCTGTGTATAGTGTCTAATGATGTCCTCTCCCTCTGTATATAGTGTCTGATGATGTCCTCCCCCTCTGTGTATAGTGTCTGATGATGTCCTCTCCCTCTGTATATAGTGTCTGATGATGTCCTCCCCCTCTGTATATAGTGTCTGATGATGTCCTCTCCCTCTGTATATAGTGTCTGATGATGTCCTCCCCCTATGTATATTGTGTCTGATGATGTCCTCCCCCTCTGTGTATAGTGTCTGATGATGTCCTTCCCCTCTGTGTATAGTGTCTGATCATGTCCTCCCCATCTGTGTATAGTGTTAGATGATGTCCTCCCCCTCTGTGTATAGTGTGTGATGATGTCCTCCCCCTCTGTATATAGTGTCTGATGATATCCTCTCCCTCTTTATATAGTGTCTGATGATGTCCTTCCCCTCTGTGTATAGTGTTAGATGATGTCCTCCCCCTCTGTATATGGTGTCTGATGATGTCCTCCCCCTCTGTGTATAGTGTCTGATGATGTCCTCCCCCTCTGTGTATAGTGTCTGATGATGTCCTCCCCCTCTGTGTATAGTGTCTGATGATGTCCTCCCCCTCTGTGTATAGTGTCTGATGATGTCCTCCCCATCTGTGTATAGTGTCTGATGATGTCCTCCCCATCTGTGTATAGTGTTAGATGATGTCCTCCCTCTCTGTGTATAGTGTGTGATGATGTACCCCCCTCTGTATATAGTGTCTGATGATGTCCTCTCCCTCTGTATATAGTGTCTGATGATGTCCTCTCCCTCTGTATATAGTGTATGATGATGTCCTCCCCCTCTGTATATAATGTCTGATGATGTCCTCCCCCTCTGTATATAGCGTCTGATGATGTCCTCCCCCTCTGTATATAATGTCTGATGATGTCCTCCCCCTCTGTATATAGTGTCTGATGATGTCCTCTCCCTCTGTATATAGTGTCTGATGATGTCCTCCTCCTCTGTATATAGTGTCTGATGATGTTCTTCCCCTCTGTATATAGTGTCTGATGATGTCCTCCCCCTCTGTGTATAGTGTCTGATGATGTCCTCTCCCTCTGTATATAGTGTATGATGATGTCCTCCCCCTCTGTGTATAGTTTCTGATGATGTCCTCTCCCTCTGTATATAGTGTCTGATGATGTCCTCCCCCTCTGTGTATAGTGTCTAATGATGTCCTCTCCCTCTGTATATAGTGTCTGATGATGTCCTCCCCCTCTGTGTATAGTGTCTGATGATGTCCTCTCCCTCTGTATATAGTGTCTGATGATGTCCTCCCCCTCTGTATATAGTGTCTGATGATGTCCTCTCCCTCTGTATATAGTGTCTGATGATGTCCTCCCCCTATGTATATTGTGTCTGATGATGTCCTCCCCCTCTGTGTATAGTGTCTGATGATGTCCTTCCCCTCTGTGTATAGTGTCTGATCATGTCCTCCCCATCTGTGTATAGTGTTAGATGATGTCCTCCCCCTCTGTGTATAGTGTGTGATGATGTCCTCCCCCTCTGTATATAGTGTCTGATGATATCCTCTCCCTCTTTATATAGTGTCTGATGATGTCCTTCCCCTCTGTGTATAGTGTTAGATGATGTCCTCCCCCTCTGTATATGGTGTCTGATGATGTCCTCCCCCTCTGTGTATAGTGTCTGATGATGTCCTCCCCCTCTGTGTATAGTGTCTGATGATGTCCTCCCCCTCTGTGTATAGTGTCTGATGATGTCCTCCCCCTCTGTGTATAGTATCTGATGATGTCCTCCCCATCTGTGTATAGTGTCTGATGATGTCCTCCCCATCTGTGTATAGTGTTAGATGATGTCCTCCCTCTCTGTATATAGTGTGTGATGATGTACCCCCCTCTGTATATAGTGTCTGATGATGTCCTCTCCCTCTGTATATAGTGTCTGATGATGTCCTCTCCCTCTGTATATAGTGTATGATGATGTCCTCCCCCTCTGTATATATCGTCTGATGATGTCCTCCCCCTCTGTATATAATGTCTGATGATGTCCTCCCCCTCTGTATATAGTGTCTGATGATGTCCTCTCCCTCTGTATATAGTGTCTGATGATGTCCTCCTCCTCTGTATATAGTGTCTAATGATGTTCTTCCCCTCTGTATATAGTGTCTGATGATGTCCTCCCCCTCCGTATATAATGTCTGATGATGTCCTCCCCCTCTGTATATAGTGTCTGATGATGTCCTCTCCCTCTGTATATAGTGTCTGATGATGTCCTCTCCCTCTGTATATAGTGTATGATGATGTCCTCCCCCTCTGTATATAGCGTCTGATGATGTCCTCCCCCTCTGTATATAATGTCTGATGATGTCCTCCCCCTCTGTATATAGTGTCTGATGATGTCCTCTTCCTCTGTATATAGTGTCTGATGATGTCCTCCTCCTCTGTACATAGTGTCTGATGATGTTCTTCCCCTCTGTATATAGTGTCTGATGATGTCCTCTCCCTCTGTATATAGTGTATGATGATGTCCTCCCCCTCTGTGTATAGTGTCTGATGATGTCCTCTCCCTCTGTATATAGTGTATGATGATGTCCTCCCCCTCTGTGTATAGTGTCTGATGATGTCCTCCCCCTCTGTATATAGTGTTAGATGATGTCCTCCCCCTCTGTGTATAGTGTGTGATGATGTCCTCCCCCTCTGTATATAGTGTCTGATGATATCCTCTCCATCTTTATATAGTGTCTGATGATGTCCTTCCCCTCTGTGTATAGTGTTAGATGATGTCCTCCCCCTCTGTATATGGTGTCTGATGATGTCCTCCCCCTCTGTGTATAGTTTCTGATGATGTCCTCCCCCTCTGTGTATAGTGTCTGATGATGTCCTCCCCCTCTGTGTATAGTGTCTGATGATGTCCTCCCCCTCTGTGTATAGTGTCTGATGATGTCCTCCCCATCTGTGTATAGTGTCTGATGATGTCCTCCCCATCTGTGTATAGTGTTAGATGATGTCCTCCCCCTCTGTGTATAGTGTGTGATGATGTACCCCCCTCTGTATATAGTGTCTGATGATGTCCTCTCCCTCTGTATATAGTGTCTGATGATGTCCTCTCCCTCTGTATATAGTGTATGATGATGTCCTCCCCCTCTGTATATAGCGTCTGATGATGTCCTCCCCCTCTGTATATAATGTCTGATGATGTCCTCCCCCTCTGTATATAGTGTCTGATGATGTCCTCTCCCTCTGTATATAGTGTCTGATGATGTCCTCTCCCTCTGTATATAGTGTATGATGATGTCCTCCCCCTCTGTATATAGCATCTGATGATGTCCTCCCCCTCTGTATATAATGTCTGATGATGTCCTCCCCCTCTGTATATAGTGTCTGATGATGTCCTCTCCCTCTGTATATAGTGTCTGATGATGTCCTCCTCCTCTGTATATAGTGTCTGATGATGTTCTTCCCCTCTGTATATAGTGTCTGATGATGTCCTCCCCCTCCGTATATAATGTCTGATGATGTCCTCCCCCTCTGTATATAGTGTCTGATGATGTCCTCTCCCTCTGTATATAGTGTCTGATGATGTCCTCTCCCTCTGTATATAGTGTATGATGATGTCCTCCCCCTCTGTATATAGCGTCTGATGATGTCCTCCCCCTCTGTATATAATGTCTGATGATGTCCTCCCCCTCTGTATATAGTGTCTGATGATTTCCTCTTCCTCTGTATATAGTGTCTGATGATGTCCTCCTCCTCTGTATATAGTGTCTGATGATGTTCTTCCCCTCTGTATATAGTGTCTGATGATGTCCTCTCCCTCTGTATATAGTGTATGATGATGTCCTCCCCCTCTGTGTATAGTGTCTGATGATGTCCTCTCCCTCTGTATATAGTGTATGATGATGTCCTCCCCCTCTGTATATAGTGTCTGATGATGTCCTCCCCTCTGTCTATAGTGTCTGATGATGTCCTCCCCCTCTGTATATAGTGTCTGATGATGTCCTCCCCCTCTGTGTTTAGTGTATGATGATGTCCTCCCCTCTGTGTATAGTGTCTGATGATGTCCTCTCCCTCTGTTTTTGGTCTCTGATGATGTCAACCCTTCTGTATATATTTACAAATTTTACTAATATAAAAGGAGATATTAAGTCATATGTTACACTGTAAAATGAGTTATTTGGGGCAATTCAGAGTCAGCTGCAGGTGATGGGGCAGTGTCAGTCTTATGTCCTCTCCTTAGACCTGGTGGCCATATTGTGGTACTACACCACTCTTTGGGACGGAGGCTTTATGTAATGTTTTTAAATTTACATGTAAGACTTAGAGGATATCTCCACCAGCAATTAAGCAAAGTAGTTCCCATGTATTTTATACACATGATCCGATTCCTCCGTCCCCTTCCCCAGTTATGACACAGACAATGTAATGACGTGTATGACTTTATTTCATGATGGAGGATGAGTCTTCCCATTACAGATCCATCTCTGCAGGTCACTCATAGTCTATCACTCCGCTCCCATCTCACTGATCTGTAATGTAATAATAGTGAGTATAGTCAGTTATGGGTGACGTCTCAGGTTGGCATCTTCTGGCCCCTCCGGGTTGGCACTCACCATCCGCACATGTCCATGCAGTCCCTCTCCGAGAAGAAGTTGTTTCTATTCCCCGCGCAGCCGCTATACGTGAAGCTGAAGCACTTTTCTTCCGTAACAAGATATGCCCATCGAATAAAGCGGAGTACGCAGAATCCGGGGGTTACGGGATAGTAGCACAACGCTGGGAGAGAGAGGACCGGATCAGGAATATGGACGCTGGAGATCACAGACCTCTTCATTATTTGTAGGTGGGAAAATTACAAATTCACCCGAGAATCGAATACTTATTTTCTGTGCTGTAGATGATGAAGGAGGATTGTAGCTTCTCTGTGTGCACTGAGAGCAAGTCCTCACCCTGCTGTGCTCTAAGCTCTGTGTAGATTGCAGGGTACCCCCGACTGAATATGGAGGGTGCCCTCTGACTGGGGGTGTCCAGGAGTTGCACTTAAGAGTTTAGTGTGGTGTTTGCACTTTAAGGGGCGTTAGTGCTCAGTTGTTGGGTTCTCCTCCCCCTCCCTGTTTTTTCCCCTCCCCTTGGGTTTATAAGCCGGGCGCCTGGGCGTGCTGCTTCCTCTTGCCCGCGCCACCGGTGAAGCTGTTCCTCCCTCCCTCCCTACAGTTACTGTTTGATGTTTTGGATATCTCTCTTTTGTATTCCATACTCCAAAGTCACAGCTGGCGGTAAAAAGGAGGAGATTGGTGGAGATTTGAGATATGGAACGAGATTTGCCCAGAAGACGCAGTGTTGGCTGGGAGTCCGGCCGAGCAAACCGCTTCGGGCAGCGGCACCAGAATGAACATCATAACAGTGCCGTTTAAGTTTTGGAGTTTTGTTAAATTGTTAAAATAAATAGCTGTGACCTTTTTTACACTCAACAGGAAGCCTCATTGCCTTTTATTCTGGTGGGGATGTTTGCTAGAGTTTATAACTCTGTTTATTATTACGGGTCTGCTTTAAAGTGCCTTATTGGGAAATTTTGTGTTCAAGTTTACTACCTCCCAGTCAATATCAGTTTGCAGCTGATACCTTTGTGTATGGTGTTTGTAGCAGCAGAACTGTGACAAATGTATTCATTATTTATTATTATTTATATTCCAGGATTGCACTGGAAGCATAATCCTCACACTGCTCTGCTCTGTGTTCTCTGTATTAGCATTCCTCACAGCTCCTTATATCTGAATTACTTCTGTAAAGCGGGCTACATATATTACACAGAATGGAGCAGATGTGGGGATTGTTACATTGGGGGTCATTTACTAAGGGCCCGATTCACGTCTTCCCGACGTGTTACCCGAATATTTCCGATTTGCGCCGATTTTCCCTGAATTGCCCCGGGATTTTGGCGCACACGATCGGATTTTGGCGCATCGGCGCTGGCATGCACGCGACAGAAATCGGGGGGCGTGGCCGAACGAAAACCCAACGGATTCGGAAAAACCGCCGCATTTAAAACAAAATGTGTTGCAAAAATTGCAATTACCTTCACCAGGAATAGGCTGGTGAATTTCAGGGCATTCCGGCGGGCCTCGGGGAACTTCAGCGCAGCAGCGCCACCTGGTGGACGGCGGAGGAACTACCTTAATAAATCCCGGCCGGACCTGAATCCACCGCACAGAATGCGCCGCTGGATCGCGAATGGACCGGGTAAGTAAATCTGCCCCATTGTATCAGAGTAGATGGAAGATATGAGTCTGACATTCAGAATGGAAGTAAAACCCATTACTGCTTATTTTTATTAGGATAGTCTGATATATTGTAGCAAAAGCTCAGCTGCAGAATTAGGATTGTAACATCTTTAAAGACCAGGGACCTCATTTTCACTAAAGACAGGTAGTAAAAGCCCATGACACCTGCAGTGCACATCTGCCTTTCTGCCTTCTCTAAGCATTTGCATTACAATATAATTGTGTGTTATAACTTACCTTGCACCCTGACAAAATCCTGGGGTAGTCACAGGGGTTGGGCTTTGGTTTGGATGCACTTCAAAAATCAACATGTGCCTTGTCTGTGCTGCAGGCTGCCTCCATCTTTGTGCTCCTATACAGCTTGTCCCTCCCCCACTGATGTCAGGCTGACCAGACTGTGACCTCTGAGAAGGAGCCGGAGGAGGAGCTGTACAGGAGCACATAGGTGGGGGCCAAGCTCTGAGGAGTGAGTAATAGACAAGTCACATGTTGTTTTTTGAAATGCATCCAAACCAAAGCCCAACCCCTGTGACTACCCCAGGATTTTGTCAGGGAGCAAGGTAAGTTATAACACACAATTATATTGTAATGCAAATGCTTAGAGAAGGCAGAAGGGCAGATTTACAATGCAGGTGTAATAACCTTCTGCAACCTGTCTTTAGTGAAAATGAGGTCCCTGATAACAGGTTCCCTTTAAGTGCTCAAGAAACAGTATCCTCCCAGGCAATGTCAATCAGCTGCCTCTAAAGCCAGCAAGATCTTGTCAGGTATCAGTGGTCTCTACTCTGGGGATAGAGATGTAATATTACCACTATACAAGACACTGGTTCGGCCACACCTGGAATATGCTGTCCAGTTCTGGGCACCGGTCCATAAAAAGAACAGCCACAAAAATGATAAGGGGTATGGAGGGTCTCAGTTATGAGGAAAGATTAAAACAACTAGATTTATTTAGTCTGGAAAAGAGACGACTACGAGGGGAAATGACCAATTTAAATAAATATATGAATGGTCCATACAACAATATGGTGGTAAGTTGTTCCAGATTAAATCAAATCAGAAGACGAGGGGGCACTGTCTGCACCTGGAGGAAACAAGGTTTAATCACCGGAGGCGACAGGGCTTTTTTACTATGAGAACGGTCAATCTGTGGAATAGCCTGCCTCAGGCGCTGGTCACAGCAGGGACAGCAGAGAGCTTCAAGAAGGGTCTAGATGCCTTTTTACACCTAAATAACATTGATGGTTATGTTATATAGAATTGTTTCCCCTAAATCCCTTCCTCATCCAATCCCTCCCCTTCCTTGGTTGAACTTGATGGACAGGTGTCTTTTTTCGACAGTATAAACTACGTAACTGTGTAACACTGCTGTGCTCTGTGTTCTCTGCATTGTTCTGTTGCTGTTACAGCTTTTATAGCTGGAGATTGTTATATTGTGTATAAGTGGGTGTGGCTTGTGTCGTGGGCGGCGGCATACTGTGTTCCTATTTATCTGGGGAGAACAGAGTGGTTGTGTATGACACCGGCAGTGAGTGAGTTTCTCATAGGGGAGAAAGGTAAGTTATGGTGTTTATATATTACTGTTACTTTTATTGTAGTCATTATTATGTTCTATATTTTAATAAAAAGATCTACATTGTATCAGAGTAGATAGAAGATATCAGCCTGACGTCCAGAGCGGAAGAAATTGTTACTGCTGTGATAAGAATAGTCTACACTGATACATTGTAGCAAAAGCTCAGCTGCAGAACCAATAGACCCTATAGTAAACCACAGCTGCACTTCTGGATTTTAGCTTTTGCAGGTAAACATGGATTTCTTCATTCACTGGGAGCAAACGGAGATCTTAGAAGTTATGAAACATAACGTGTGTATTGGGGATGGGAGATGATGGCGTGGCACTTACGTGGCTTTGTTCTCCTATGGGGCTGGTAACTTGGAGCATTATTATTCACAGTCTCATTCCCCGCTGTTCTCTCAGATCTCTGTATACCGAGAAATAACATCAGGTCAGTCTGTGTAATGTGCGCTGCTTGCTGTCAGGGAATGGAAGCATTTATTACATAGCCCCCGCTGCCAGACAGCTTGTCCTTAGCCCCTGCATCTGTGTGACACATGATGAGGACAGAACAATATGGAGGCTACGAGGGTCTGTCTTTGGGGCTGATGGAGGTTGGGCCACTAAAAAACTTTTTTAATGCAGAGGGTCCTAAAAATCCCAGTCTGACAATTGGTGGTAGTTGAGGAATGAATGGAAAATCCTACAATAATGTGATAGTGGATCCCAATCTGATCCATAGGAGGTGCTGATGCTTTAGAGGATGGTTGCAGCGGCACCCAGGTATGGTAAGATATTACTACAAGGATAATGACGCGTCATACCCGGGCGCTACTATCGCACCCATCCTCTGTCGCCCTGCGTGTGAGATAAAGGCGGATACATCAGCCGAAAACGTTTAGATGAAAATTAGCCGTGTATCCACATAAAATCCCTAAACTGCTGGTGTGCTTACATTACATATCTGCACATTATTTTGGAGTTGGATCCCTAATCCTTAAGCACCCTGTCTTGTCCGATGTGCACTAATACATCCGAAAGACCCTATAGATCCCCCCACAGTCATCTCTGGATCTTACCATATTGGGGACGGGGTCTTCACTCAGGACGGGGGTCACAGTCAGTAAGAGCAGGAGGGGCGGCAGGAGACACAGATAAAGCTTCATCCTGATGGTCCGGGGTACACTGCCGCCTCTGTCACCTCCCAAATGTGTAATGTGTCAGCGGAGGAGGGGCCTGTGAGAGGACAAGTACCAAACAATGTATAGATCACTGGCAATTTTATAACTAATACTTGGGGGGACAGGACAGGGACACGCTGACACTTGGGGGACAGGACAGGGACACGCTGACACTTGGGGGGGGGACAGGACAGGGACGCGCTGACACTTGGGGGACAGGACAGGGACATGCTGACACTTGGGGGACAGGACAGGGACATGCTGACACTTGGGGGGACAGGACAGGGACACGCTGACACTTGGGGGACAGGACAGGGACACGCTGACACTTGGGGGACAGGACAGGGACACGCTGACACTTGGGGGGACAGGACAGGGACACGCTGACACTTGGGGGGACAGGACAGGGACACGCTGACACTTGGGGCGGGACAAGGACACACTGACACTTGGGGGACAGGCCAGGGACACGCTGACACTTGGGGGGACAGGACAGGGACACGCTGACACTTGGGGGGACAGGACAGGGACACACCGACAATTTGGGGGACAGGACAGGGACACACCGACACTTGGGGGGACAGGACAGGGACACGCTGATACTTGGGGGACAGGACAGGGACACGCTGACACTTGGGGGACAGGACAGGGACACGCTGACACTTGGGGGACAGGACAGGGACACGCTGACACTTGGGGGGACAGGACAGGGACACGCTGACACTTGGGGGGACAGGACAGGGACACGCTGACACTTGGGGCGGGACAGGGACACACTGACACTTGGGGGACAGGCCAGGGACACGCTGAAACTTGGGGGGACAGGACAGGGACACGCTGACACTTGGGGGGACAGGACAGGGACACACCGACACTTTGGGGGACAGGACAGGGACACACCGACACTTGGGGGGACAGGACAGGGACACGCTGACACTTGGGGGACAGGACACGCTGACACTTGGGGGACAGGACAGGGACACGCTGACACTTGGGGGACAGGACAGGGACACGCTGACACTTGGGGGGACAGGACAGGGACACGCTGACACTTGGGGGGACAGGACAGGGACACGCTGACACTTGGGGCGGGACAGGGACACACTGACACTTGGGGGACAGGCCAGGGACACGCTGACACTTGGGGGGACAGGACAGGGACACACCGACACTTGGGGGGACAGAACAGGGACACGCTGACAGGACAGGGACACGCTGACACTTGGGGGGACAGGACAGGGACACACCGACACTTGGGGGGACAGAACAGGGACACGCTGACAGGACAGGGACACCCTGACACTTGGGGGACAGGACAGGGACACGCTGACACTTGGGGGACAGGACAGGGACACGCTGACACTTGGGGGACAGGACAGGGACACGCTGACACTTGGGGGACAGGACAGGGACACGCTGACACTTGGGGGGACAGGACAGGGACACGCTGACACTTGGGGGGACAGGACATGGACACGCTGACACTTGGGGCGGGACAGGGACACACTGACACTTGGGGGACAGGCCAGGGACACACTGACACTTGGGGGGACAGGACAGGGACACACCGACACTTGGGGGGACAGAACAGGGACACGCTGACACTTGGGGGGACAGGACAGGGACACGATGACACTTGGGGGACAGGACAGGGACACGCTGACACTTGGGGCGGGACAGGGACACGCTGACACTTGGGGGACAGGACAGGGACACGCTGACACTTGGGGGACAGGACAGGGACACGCTGACACTTGGGAGGACAGGACAGGGACAGGCTGACACTTGGGGGGGACAGGACAAGGACACGGACACTTGGGGGACAGGACCGGGACACACTGACACTTGGGGGGGCAGGACAGGGACACGCTGACACTTGGGGGGGCAGGACAGGGACATGCTGACACTTGGGGCGGGACAGGGACACACTGACACTTGGGGGACAGGCCAGGGACACGCTGACACTTGGGGGGGCAGGACAGGGACATGCTGACACTTGGGGCGGGACAGGGACACACTGAAACTTGGGGGACAGGCCAGGGACACGCTGACATTTGGGGGGACAGGACAGGGACACGCTGACACTTGGGGGGACAGGACAGGGACACACCGACACTTGGGGGGACAGGACAGGGACACACCGACACATGGGGGGACAGGACAGGGACACGCTGACACTTGGGGGACAGGACAGGGACACGCTGACACTTGGGGGACAGGACAGGGACACGCTGACACTTGGGGGGACAGGACAGGGACACGCTGACACTTGGGGGGACAGGACATGGACACGCTGACACTTGGGGCGGGACAGGGACACACTGAAACTTGGGGGACAGGAAAGGGACACGCTGACACTTGGGGGACAGGACAGGGACACGCTGACACTTGGGGGAACAGGACAGGGACACGCTGACACTTGGGGCGGGACAGGGACACACTGACACTTGGGGGACAGGCCAGGGACATGCTGACACTTGGGGGGACAGGACAGGGACACACCGACACTTGGGGGGACAGGACAGGGACACGCTGACACTTGGGGGGACAGGACAGGGACACGCTGACACTTGGGGGACAGGACAGGGACACGCTGACACTTGGGGCGGGACAGGGACACGCTGACACTTGGGGGACAGGACAGGGACGCGCTGACACTTGGGGGACAGGACAGGGACACGCTGACACTTTGGGGGACAGGACAGGGACACGCTGACACTTGGGGGACAGGACAGGGACACGCTGACACTTGAGGGGACAGGACAGGGACA